>NW_007734060.1:22330-26373 GCF_000696425.1 Galeopterus variegatus | reverse complement strand
AAAAAAAAAAAAAAAAAAAAAAAAAAAAACTGAGAGTTTAACCAGGGGGCGGGCAGAAGTAGAAGAGAGAACTTCTGACCTTAAAGATGGGCTGTTGAAATAACACAGGCAGACCAAAAAAGAAAAAAGAAAAGAAAAGAAAAAGTAATCAAAAGCATTGAAGAAAATATGAGAGAGATATCAGACAACCTTAAGCGCTCAAATATTCGAGTCATGGGTATTCCAGAAGGGGAGAAAAAAGGAGATTGCATTGAAAACATATTCAACAAAAGAGTGGCAGAAAATTTCCCAGGTATAGGAAAAGTAACAGATCTTCAGATTCAGGAAGCTCAAAGATCCCCAAACGTATTCAACCCTAAAAGGTCTCCTCCAAGACATGCTATAGTCAAATTTGCAAAACTCAAAGACAAAGAGAGAATCTTAAAAGCTGCAAGAGAGAAGCATCAAATCACCTATAAGGAAGCCCCAATCAGACTAACATCAGACTTTTCATCACAAACCCTAAAAGCCAGAAAGGAATGGGATGAAATATTCAAAATACTAAAAGACAGAGATTGCCAGCCAAGAATACTCTACCCCACAAGGCTATCATTACAAAATGAAGGGTAAATAGTATGTTTCTCAGACAAATAAAAGCTGCAGGAGTTCGCCACCACATGACCACCCTTATAAGAAATTTTGAAGGGAGTACTGGGTTTGGTACCTGAAAAATAGGTACCACTGCCATAACCCCCACCCCCAAAATCAAAACCCACTAGTACAATAAAAATGGCATTCATGAAGAGAAAACAAACAAACAAAAAGGCTGTCTACAACCCAAGGAACCAACAAATAGAGAAAACAAACAGTACATCAGAAAGAAAGGAACAAAAGACACCTAAGGAATTAAAATAGCATTCTACTTAATGACATATGGGTACAAGAAGAAATCAAGCAGGAAATCAAAAAATTTATTGAAACTAATGAAAATAATGATACATGATACCAAAACCTGTGGGATACTGCAAAGGTAGTATTAAGGGGGAAATTTATTGCATTAAATGGTCACCTCAGAAGAATGGAAAGATGGCAAGTGAACAACCTAACACTTCACCTTAAAGAACTAGAAAAACAAGAACAATCCAAACCTAAAGTTAGCAGATGGAAAGAAATCATTAAGATCAGAGCAGAACTTAATGAAATTGAAAGCCAAAAAACAATACAAAAGATCAATGAATCAAAACGTTGGTTTTTTGTAAAGATAAATAAAATTGACAAACCATTAGCATGGCTAACTAAAAATAGAAGAGAGAAGATCCAAATAACACAAATTAGAAATGAAAAAGTTGATATTACAACTGATGCATCTGATATACAAGGAATCTTTTGAGACTACTATAAACAATTATGCCAACAAATTTGAAAATCTGGAGGAAATGAATAAATTTCTGGACACACACAAGCTCTCAAAACAGAGCCAAGAAGACATAGAAAATCTGAACAGACCAATAACAATAAAGGAGATTGAAGCTGTTATCAGAAGACTCCCAACAAAGAAAAGCCCAGGACCAGATGGATTTACAGCAGAATTTTACAAAACATTGATAGAGGAATTGACACCAATTCTTTACAAACTATTCCAAAAGATTGAAAGAGATGCAAATCTCCCAAACTCATTCTATGAAGCAAATATCATACTGATACCAAAACCAGGTAAAGGTACAACTAAAAAGGAAAACTGCAGGCTGATATCCATGATGAATATAGATGCAAAAATCCTCACTAAAATACTAGCAAACAGAATACAGCAACACAAATGTAACATTATTCACCATGATCAAGTGGGATTCATCCCAGGGATGCAAGGTTGGTTCAACATACGCAAATCAATAAATGTGATACACCATATTAATAAAGTCAAACACAAGGACCATATGGTCATCTCTATAGATGTTGAAAAAGCATTTGATAAAATTCAACATTAATTCATGACAAAGAAACTCTATAAGTTAGGTATAGATGGAAACTATGTCAACATAACTAAAGCCATATATGATAAACCCACTGCCAATATCATCCTGAATGGGGAAAAGCTGAAAGCTTTTCCTTTAAGAACAGGAACTAGACAAGGATGCCCACTCTCACCACTCCTATTCAACATCGTATAGGAAGTACTAGCCAGAGCAATTAGAGAAGAGAATCAAAGAAAGGGTATCCAGATTGGAAAACATGAACTCAAACTGTCCCTGTTTGCAGATGACATGATCCTATATATTGAAAAGCAAAAAGCCTCTACAAAAAAAAAAAAAAATACTCTTGGAGTTGATAAAGGATTTCAGCAAAGTAGCAGGATACAAAATCAACACACAAAAATCAGTAGCATTTCTTTTCTCCAATAGTGAACATGCAGGAAGAGAAATCATGAAAGCTTGCCCATTTATAATAGTCACCAAAAAAATAAAATACTTAGGAATTGAGTTAACCAGGGATGTGAAAAATCTCTATAATGAGAACTACAAACCACTCCTGAGAGAAATTAGAGAGGATACAAGAAGATGGAAAGATATCCCATGTTCTTGGATTGGAAGAATCAACATAGTGAAAATGGCCATACTGCCCAAAGTGATATATAAATTCAATGCAATCCCCATCAAAATTCCAATGACATTTCTCTCAGAAATGGAAAGAACTCTCCAGACATTTGTATGGAATAACAAAAGACCTCGCATAGCCAAAGCAATGCTGAGCAAAAAAAATAAAGCTGGAGACATAACACTACCTGACTTTAAACTATACTACAAAGCTATAATAACCAAAACAGCATGGTACTGGTATAAAAACAGACACATTGATCAATGGAACAGAATAGAGAATCCAGAAATCAACCCACACACTTAAGGCCATCTGATCTTTGACAAAGGCACCAAGCCTATTCAATGGGGTCGGGACTGCCTCTTCAGCAAATGGTGCTGGGAGAACTGGATATCCATATGCAGGAGAATGAAACTAGACCCATACCTCTCACCATATACTAAAATCAACTCAAAATGGATTAAAGATTTAAATATACACCCTGAAACAATAAAACTTATTAAAGAAAACATAGGAGAAACACTTCAGCAAATAGGGCTGGACACAGACTTCATGAATACAACCCCAAAAGCACGGGCAACCAAAGGAAAAATAAACAAATGGGACTATATCAAACTAAAAAGCTTCTGCACAGCAAAAGAAACAATTAACAGAGCTAAAAGACAACAAACAGAGTGGGAGAAAATATTTGCAAAATACACATCCGACAAAGGACTAATATCCAGAATATATAAGGAACTCAAACAACTTTACAAGAAAAAAACAAGCAACCCAATCAAAAAATGGGCAAAAGAGCTAAGCAGGCATTTCTCTAAAGAAGATATACAAAAGGCCAACAGTCATATGAAAAAATGCTCAACATCACTCAGCATCCAGGAAATGCAAATCAAAACCACACTGAGATACCATCTCACCCCAGTGAGGATACTAAAATCCAAAAGACTTTGAACGATAAATGCTGGCGAAGTTGTGGAGAAAAAGGAACTCTCATACATTGTTGGTGGGAATGCAAAATGGTGCAACCCCTATGGAAAATGGTTTGGAGGTTCCTCAAACAGCTGAAGATAGATCTACCATACGACCCAGCTATCCCACTGCTGGGAATATATCCAAAGGAATGGAAATCATCAAGTCGAAGGTATACCTGTACCCCAATGTTCATCGCAGCACTCTTCACAATAGCCAAGAGCTGGAATCAACCCAAATGTCCATCATCGGATGAGTGGATACAGAAAATGTGGTATATCTACACAATGGAATACTACTCAGCTATAAAAACAAATGAAATACTGCCATTTGCAACAACATGGATGGACCTTGAAAGAATAATACTGAGTGAAACGAGTCAGGCAGAGAAAAAGAAATACCACATGTTCTCACTTATTGGTGGGAGCTAAAAAAAAATAAAAACAAAAAACAAATCAATTCACTCACATACACACACACACACACACACACACAAAAAAAAAAAC
>NW_007734060.1:18938-21330 GCF_000696425.1 Galeopterus variegatus | reverse complement strand
CAGCACTCTTTACAATAGCTAAGAGTGGGAACCAGCCCAAATGTCCATCATCAGATGAGTAGATACAGAAAATGTGTTATATCTACACAATTGAATACTACTCAGCTATAAAAAAGAATGAAATACTGCCATTTGCAACAACATGGATGGACCTAGAGAGATTTATATTAAGTGAAACAAGTCAGGCACAGAGAGAGAAATATGACATGTTCTCACTTATTTGTGGGAGCTAAAAATAAATAAATACATACACATACACACACACACACACACACACANAACACTACCCGACTTTAAGCTATACTACAAAGCTATAATAACCAAAACAGTATGGTACTGGTATAAAAACATACACACTGATCAATGGAATAGAATAGAGAATCCAGAAATCAGCCCACACACCTACAGCCTTTTGATCTTCAACAAAGGCACCAAGCCTATACACTGGGGAAGATTCTGCCTCTTCAGCAAATGGTGCTGGGATAATTGGATATCCATATGCAGGAGAATAAAACTAGACCCATACCTCTCACCATACACTAAAGTCATCTCAAAAGGGATTAAAGAATTAAATATACACCCTGAAGCAATAAAACTTCTTAAAGAAAACATAGGAGANGAGAGAAATATGACATGTTCTCACTTATTTGTGGGAGCTAAAAATAAATAAATACATACACATACACACACACACACACACACACAAACTGGGGCGGGGTGGAAGAAAACATAACAATTACAATTCCTTGAAGTTGATAGGACAAGCAAACAGAAAGGAGGGAGGGGGAGAAGGAGGGGGAAGGGAGGTTTTGGTAATTGGCCACAATAATCAACCACATTGTATATTGACAAAATAAAATTAATAAAATAAAGTAAAATAAAATAAAATAAATAAAATTAAAAAAATTAAGCTAAACAATGCAAAAAGGCCAAAAAAAAAAAACCTGACAATGTGAGAGAAAATATTTGCAATATATAACTAAAATTATGGGCTATTTTTTTTTGTGTGTGTGTTTTTTTTTTTGTGTGTGTGTGTGTCTGTTCCTATATCTATATTTACACTTTATAATTTGAAAAACAAAAAATGAAAAACCCATGCTGAAAATTTTCATAAGAAAAATTTCAAAATTTATGAAAATTCCTCTCAATCTTAGGAGGAAATATTCCATCTCATTCATAATTACAGATTTATAGATACACAAATAAAAATAATACAGATACACAATTTCTCTCATATTTGGATTGCAAGAATGTATTTTCACACATTTGGTTGTTGATGCTGTAGGAAAGTAGATACTTTCATAATATTCTTGTGGAAAGCAAACTGGACCATGTTTCTGGAATGAAATTTGACAGTAGCTAAAACTATCTACACATGCACATACCTTTTGACCTAATAATCATACTTCAAGGAAAGTACCCTGAGGATACAACTTCATCAATACAAGAATACTTAACATATAGATATTTATTTGCAATATTGTTTGTAATTGCAGAATAATGGAAATAATGCACAGTGAGAGGCTCTGAAGGAGCCGCCATAAAAAGGAATGATGAAAATCCGGTTGAAGTGATATGGAATGAGCTTCAATGTATATTAAACTAAATTTTTTAAAATGGAAAGTGCAAAGCAGTATCTGTTGTACTACAATGAAAGAAATATAATGAAATACTCATGAATCTATCTGCTCATTTGTGCAAGAGAAATACAGAAATGACAATGTATAAACTAATAAGATGGGTTACCAGTAGAGTGTGGTTGGAAATGGGGTGCAAAATTGAAGGCAAAGGAATGATGCAGTGGGGGTAATGGGGAGTGACACTGAATACACCTCTTTATCCAGTTTTCACTCTTAGAACCATGTAATGTTTCACATATTCAAAAAATAAATAAGCAATTTACATCAACCAGGATGTGAGCAAATCCCCAAACAGAATGAAAAATATAGCAAAAGAACCTAAGCAACCATGTTACAAGTAAATGACATAACCATAGTAAATGGGGTAAGTAAGAAATGAATTGACCCAAGTAAACTTCATAAAAAAGTATTTTGACAGTATAATTATCGTAAGACTAAAAACAAAATAACTATATGTAGATATTTTACTATAGCTAGTAAATTTGCATTTTATATGGTTTATAAGTTAGAAATTCTGAAACTACTTATGTGTATAATAAAATTGAGCAAATACACAAATATACTGTGGTTAATGAGGGTCAAATTTATCACTATAGGAGGAAAGAATTACAAATAAGGAAAGGAAGAAGACTAGAACCATCTCTCTTGCAGCACTGGAATAAATGTTATTTGTATGGACAACTGAAGAAGAATCTGCTTGCTATTTCACTTAGGTTGATGTCAGAATTTATTTCCTTGCAGTTGTAAGACTG
>NW_007734060.1:16631-18416 GCF_000696425.1 Galeopterus variegatus | reverse complement strand
ATACACAAATATACTGTGGTTAATGAGGGTCAAATTTATCACTATAGGAGGAAAGAATTACGAATAAGGAAAGGAAGAAGACTAGAACCATCTCTCTTGCAGCACTGGAATAAATGTTATTTGTATGGACAACTGAAGAAGGATCTGCTTGCTATTTCACTTAGGTTGATGTCAGAATTTATTTCCTTGCAGTTGTAAGACTGAGAGCTTCAGTTTTTTGGCTGGCTCTTGCCAGTAGTCATCTTTGGTTCCTAGAACCCATCTGTAGTTTCTTGCTAAGTGTACTTTTAACAGGCATTTCACAATATGGCAGCTTTCTTCTTCAAGGCTGGTTGGTGAGCAAGTCTGCCAGCAAGATGGAGTCTTACATAACACAACAATATTACGTTGGTGAGTTTTCATCACCTTTGCCATATTCTATTGGTTAGAAGCAAGTTACAGGTTCCAGCTACATTCAAGGGGAGGGAATTACACAAAGGTATAAATGCTAAAAGGTAGGGATTTGGGGGTGGGGTATCTGCAGTCTGCTGTATGCTAGTGTAAATATACATACACATATTTTCTAGATCTGTCCATGGAGAAGAGATGAAAGAAAAATTAGAATAAAAATTAGTAACTTTTCATTAATAGTAGCCAGAATATTTACTTTTCTCTAAAACTCAACAATTTAAAATAGTCTCTGGTTTTTTCTATGAGATACAACTTCTTTCAGTAGGCTACCCCCACAAACATTTTTTATATCATGTAATATATAAAGCACATATATGGCTTTTTCTGATATATCATATATTGAAAGTAATGGCTTTCTATTAGTGTATGGATATCACTTTACAAAAAAATATGGCATTCAATTTAAATGCTTTATGTGGTTAATATAATCCTGTAGTTCTAATTTTGCAGCTACAAATGAACTGAACTTTTTTCAAAAACATTTTTTATTAGACTGGATTGCATTTAAATGTAAATTCAGTTCTATGAATGAATCTTAGAAAACATGATTTTTTTAGACTTGTAGAAATCTGTAAAAATAATGAAATAAAATAGTGCCACAAAGAGCAGGACTATTCATCAGAAACGGAAGGTGTAGAAGTCCAGGCTTTAGAAAAGGTAATAGTTATGCCAGAATCTGAAAGAGGTTAATTTAAGGAGAGGGCAAAAAAATAGAGTCAAAACCATCTAACTGTCATATTAATCAGTGATAATATCAAGGAAACAGTTGAACCAACAATGGTGGCGTGGTAAGCTAACCAGCAAAGATTTTAGAAGCTCTCTTTAGCAACATAGTGTGTTTTGCACCCCTTTAATTCATTTTTGAGTCCTAAAATTTCTATAAGTTAAAAAAAATGCCATAAAATAATCTCTAGAGTAATTTTTAAGTGGAAAAAAATGTATTGACTCTATGTTCACAGTGTTCTGCCAAATAATCAGAAAAAGGAAATAAAATAAAATAAAATAGAATAAAATAAAAATTCTATGTTGACATAGTGTTTTATTCATCTTAAAATTATTTTATCTTTGTAATATAAATGGAATATATTGGAGCAATATCTTTCTAAGAGAAAGTTGATATGTGGCTATATACATTCATAGTAAAAAAAATAGTAATTAATAACAAAGAATGATCATTTAGTAGCAAAAATGGGCAATATCAAAACAAATAAAGGACAGATTAAACTAAAGTATGTGGTAATTGATAATTAGAAAAAGGATAGGGTCAGTATGGTTGCTATTCAAAAACTTTTCAAGAGCCCTACAATGATTATAACATAAAAAAGTATTTTGACA
>NW_007734060.1:14354-15832 GCF_000696425.1 Galeopterus variegatus | reverse complement strand
TTACAAATTACTATTGCCTGAATGATTGTGTCCCCCACAAATTCATATATTGAAACCTAATCCTTATGTAATAGTATAAAGAAGTAGGGTCTTTAGGATGTGGTTAGGTCATAACGGCTCCACCCTCATAAATGGAATTAATGCCCTTATAAAAGATGTCCAAGGGAGCTTGTTTGTGCTTTCTGCTATTTGAGAACACAGCAAGAGGCCAAATCTACTGATGCCTTGATCTTGGACTTCCTAGCCTCCAGAACTATGAGCAATAACTTTCTGTCATTTATAAATTACCTAGTCTATGATATGTCATTATAGCAGGCTGAATGAACTAATACACGAGTATTATGGAAAAAGAAATTTATTGCAAGAATAAGGCTTGCACATTGTGGGAAAAGCAAGGGACATAAGTCTGAAGATGGAATTTGAGATTAGGGAAAAGACAACTAATCAGTGTTCTTGAAGCCAGGCACAAGTAAGCCAGAGTGGAAGCATGAAGAAGAATTGGTAGAGAAGTCTATAGAAGGCTATTGCCTCTATGTTTATTGGTGGACTTGGGGTCACTTTTGTCACTTGGGCCAACAGTTGGGAAGAAAAGTTAGATGTGATGCATGGGACAGTGAAGACAAAATCAAATTCGCCAGTATCTGCATCCAACATTACTGCCTCTGATCATGATGAAATTCATAGAGTAAAATCTTCTACTGTTTCACTTTCTCCTACATCTCACAAATTTTATATTTGGTCAAATAACTCAGAACATAAAAGAGATTCTTAGGGACTATGGTTTCATCTTAGACAAGTTGACACATTACAAAACACTACATGATTGATGGGCATGAAAAAGAAATCCCATGAAAAATTTCCTTCATAAGTTCTAATAGTCACAAATAGAATCCTCAAATTGTGAAGGAAACCAGAATATGTCACCCCAAAATGTCTCTTTGATGTAAATATTTTTTTTATCTATCAGCAATTAAAAAGCAAACAGAGGAAGAGCTCTCACTACCATCCCTCTTTTTCACCTACGGATGGGTGTGAGCAAAATGGAGTTAGTTTACTCAGACCCACCCACTTACCTCACATCCAGCTGGGTATGATTCAGCACATTCATTGTAAACAAGTTATATAAGAATAGCTACTGCGCATGTGCGCCCGTGTACCCTTTGGCCCGTTGCCACTTTTGTACATTTTTCAGTATGGAAGGCAGCAGCTCTGAACCACTGGTCAGTGGAGCTCGCATCTGGAATAAAGCATGTCCACTTTGCCGGCGGTTGCTAGGTTTTTCTTTAGCTTACCTGACTCAGGACCTGCAGAGGACAGGGTAGAGGGGTCTGTGACCCAGCCAGACAGATGGGATATATATTTTCCTTTATTGGATTCAACTTTTATCAGCTCAGATATGGCACTGGAGGAATCTGCAAACCTTATTCAATTAGTTTACTCCCAATATTTACCTTCCCACAATTTTCTATTTTTGGAAG
>NW_007734060.1:6754-14041 GCF_000696425.1 Galeopterus variegatus | reverse complement strand
TGCGCCCGTGTACCCTTTGGCCCGTTGCCACTTTTGTACATTTTTCAGTATGGAAGGCAGCGGCTCTGAACCACTGGTCAGTGGAGCTCGCATCTGGAATAAAGCATGTCCACTTTGCCGGCGGTTGCTAGGTTTTTCTTTAGCTTACGTGACTCAGGACCTGCAGAGGACAGGGTAGAGGGGTCTGCGACCCAGCCAGACAGATGGGATATATATTTTCCTTTATTGGATTCAACTTTTATCAGCTCAGATATGGCACTGGAGGAATCTGCAAACCTTATTCAATTAGTTTACTCCCAATATTTACCTTCCCACAATTTTCTATTTTTGGAAGCCTAAACCTACTTTCCTTTATCTTGTCATTTCTCTAAAATTTATTGATCTTTCTTAAAGATGCTATATAAGGCAGGATTACTTATCATTAAGGTTTCTCCTGTGGGATGAGCAGTGAATGCATTAATAAACTTGTTTTTCTCTTGTTAGTCTGTCTTATATTACAGAGGCCTATCATAACTACGAATTTATGAGGGTTGTGGAAAAACTATATTTCCTCCTTGACAATTATTATTTTATTTTCATAAACTAATGTGTGATGTACAATTGATGTATGAATGCAAATCGTAAGTTTTCCCTTTGAGAATTCCCATTTTGCAATTAAAACTAAAAACTGAAAAAAAAATTGAAAAACTGACCTTTCAGTTCTCTTAGTGTTTCATAAATAATAATCTATACTATGGAGATCCCATCACAAAATCATAGTCTTAAGAAATCATACCTAGAAATTTACTTTCTGTATTTGAAATGTTACTAGTGAATATGGCATACAGTAAGAGAAAAAACTGCAATTTGAAGTATTTGAAACTTTTTGTCTATAGTTTGTATAAGCTAGCTATATTGTTTTCACACAGAACAATCAATTGAAAATGAAAAAAAAAGTTTAAATAGATATTTTGCATTAATGCTGCATGAGAAAAAATGAATTAATTTCACTGGCACTATAAATTTGCTGAACTGTTTAGAGTTTTAAAGATCACATAGCTAAAAACCAGTTCCTATTTGCTTTCTTGTGGTTAGAAGTCCTATTAGCACAGTATTTCAGAGTCTAAGCTGTATCCCTTCGAAGCAAAGATATTGGGCAAAACATGTAACAAATGTTCCTCACGGGAAGTTTCTGTTTGCATTGAATAAAAAAATACTTTAAACTCATGTAAATGATGCACTGCCAGCTATTTTCTATATTTTGTAGCACTTTATACTGCAGGGGTATGAATATAGGTTCTTAGGTTTCATGAGAAATTAAATTGAAACTAACAGCGGGCACTCATAATCTTGTTTTCAAGAGTAACACTATCTTGTACAGGATTTGACATTCTTCCTGTAACTCAAGCTTTTCCCCTCTAATATGCTTCCTCTTGCTGTTATGAAAAGACCTAAGTATCTGTATTTATTAGCCCTTCTATGAAACCATTCAGATTAACAGATATGAAAAAAGAGTTTCAGTGGAAGATTTGCATACACATTTTAGAAGTGATCACATTTCCTCATTTGCTTTCGGAGCACTTTGGGAAATGCATGGTTGCAGTTGTGCTGAATCACATTTCTATAACATCAAGGATTTAGGCCCCGAGCTAGAAAATGCTGTGGGATTTGCTACATTGAATTTTGCAGTAGGATTTCTGGATAAAGGTGGTGTATTAACAGATACTTTACCTTGGTTTTCTTCTGATACCTCACTACACTGAGAGTAAAGGGCTTTTTGTATGACATTCATTGACAAGGACATAGAGAGCTGGAGTCTAGACAAAATCTGTAACATTTTGGAACTGCAAAGCTGATGAAGGCGTTGACTGACTTAACAGACCTGAGAAACTGAGTTCTAAGAGGGCAGGTAAGGCTGAGTGAGTTAATTACACAATTCCCCAAAGACCCAGGAATCAGGAACATCCAAGATCTTCGTAAGATGGATAATAGAAAATTGTTTTAAAGTCTGATTAAAGGCCACATGAAAACTCCTATCTTCTCAGAACTCTGACGGCCCCTCTTGCACCCTGGCAGGAGACTGGAGGTTTATTTTCTAGAGATAGAATTCACAGTGAAGTTAGAGGGCCCACATTAAGAACAGGAGGACAAAGAGAACATTTATACAGTAAATACTGAGCTTTCCTCTCTTTGACACATACACGCTATCTCTTCTCACTTGGTTTTCAAAACGCTGTCATGAAAATTTTTTCTTTCATGTAGGGAAATAAAAAATAAATTTTGGCACTGGTTGGTGGGGAGAGCTCCCTATGCCAGGAAAAGAGACTAAATGACACTAGATTCCTCAGTGAGACAGAATATTCAGTGAAGCCCTCAGTCAGTAGCTCCACCTATGACACAGATATTTAAAACTGCTTTTAATTAGCCATCACTTAAATGGGAACAGACAGCCTGAGGTCACTAGATATTTATGAGATTAGAAACAATGCCAAGTGAGCATAACTATTTTGGAAAAAAATGAGATTATGAAGAAAGAAGAGAGCTTTAAAAATTATCTGAAATCCAAAATGTGTTTATAGAAATAAAGGATATATTGCACCCATTAAATAAGAACAGGACTTTGTATATAAGATTTAGTTGCATGACAGTAAACAGTAAAAAACAACAACAAAAAAAAAACACCTAAAAAAGCCTTGAAAATTAAAAATACGAGAGTGAAGTGAAAAAATATCAATAATACAGAAAACAAAAAAAAAACCTAAAAAAGCCTTGAAAATTAAAAATACGAGAGTGAAGTGAAAAAATATCAATAATACAGATTGAAAGATAAAATTAGAGTATTATTCAGGATATCTATAGATGAAAAATAAGAAAGAAAAGATAAAATAAGAACAGTAGGACACTAGTTCAGAGGGTATAATTACAAAGTAATTGGAATTCTGGAAAGAAAAGAATTGGAAGGAAAGAAATCATCAAACTTGTATTCAAGCAAGACTGTAAAAAGAGAAGAACTGGAGTTTCAGATTAAAAAGTCATTTTTATAAAGCACATTGGTAGAAAGTAGACTCAGTGAAATAGACCATTGTGAAATTTAAGATCCTTAGAGCCAAAGGGAAAAATCCTATACTCTTTCAATAACAGGGAAAGGAAGCCACATAAAATTAATTAAGAATCAGAAGAGCATCTGACTTTTCAAAAGCAACATTGTCAGAAGACAACAGAAAAGGCTTTTGGCATTTTGAGGAAAAATTATTTCTTACATGTACTTCTCTACTGCTAAGTAAGGGTGACAGAGTTTGGATGTGTTGTCACCCTAAAATTCATGTGGAAATCTGATCCCCAACGTGACAGTGTTGGAAGCTGTTTGAGTCATGAAGGCGGATCCCTCACGAATGGATTAATGCTCTCCCTGGGGGGTGGGGGTCCTGAGTGAGTTCTCGCTCTATTAGTTCCCATGAGAGCTGGTTGTTTAAAAAGACCCTGGCACCTTTCCTCTCTCTCTTTCTTGCTTCCTCTTGCCACATGATCTGCTTGTACCCACTGGCTGCCTGCTGCTTTCTGCCATGAGTAGAAGCAGTCTGAGGCCTGTGCCAAATGCAGCTGTCCCAGAATCGTAAGCCAAATAAAACTCTGTTCTTTATAAATTACCCAATCTCAGGTATTCCTGTTATAGAAAAACAAATAGACTAATACAGAAAATTGGTATCAGAGAAGTGGGGTGTTGCTTATAACAGATACTTGAAAATGTGGGAGGTAGCTTTGGAACTGGGTGTTAGGCAAAGGTTGGAGGAGTTTGGAGGACTCAGAAGAAGACAAAAAGACAAAGGGAAGCTTGGAATGTCTTAGAGACTGGTTATGTGGTGGCAAGCAGAATGCTGATAGAAATATGAGCTGTCAAGACCCTTCTAAAGAGGTCTCAGATAGAAATGAGGAACTTATTGGGAATTGAACAGAAGATCACCTTTGCTACACCATAGCAAGGAACTTGGCTGCATTGTGACCAGGCCCTTGGACTTTCTGGTAGGTGGGACTTAAGAGTTGTGAGCCAGAATGTTGGGCAGACAAAACTTCTAAGCAGCAAAGCATTAAGGAAGCTGCATGGTTACTTTTAACAGCCTACTCTGTGTCATGGCAGCAAAGGCATGATGTAAAGCCAGAATTTAAAAGGGAAGCAGAGCGTAAGGATTTGGAAAATTTGCAGCCTGGCCATGTGGTATGGAAGCAGAGAGCAGGAGAAAAACGCAAGGGTGAAGCAGATAAACTGGTTACTAAAGACAGCAGCTTGGCAGTGAGGCAGCCAAATCCTAATAGCCAAGACAATGGGAGAAAGGCCCTGAAGGCATTTCAGAAGTCTGGAAGGGTGCCCCTCCCATCACAGACCCAGAGGCCTAGAAAGACTGAGTTGTCCCAGAGGACAGATCCAGGGCACCTTGCCCTCAGGAACCTACTCCCTGCATCCCAGCGCTCTGGCTGGAGGAGCTCTGCCCCAAGCAGCCCCAAGTGTGGTTTGTGCAGCATCTCTGGGGAGTAGAAACCTGAAACCTCAGTGGGGTCCACATGGTGTTAAGTCTGCAGGCTGGCATAATATGAGAGCAGTGGAGGTATGGCAGCCTCCACCCAGATTTCAGAAAATGAATGGAAAAGTCTGGGTGCCCAGGAGGAGATCAGTCACAGGGACAGAGTCACCACAGACAGCCTTTGCTAAAGCAATGCCAAGTGGAAATGTGGGGTTAGAGTTACAGCAGAAAAACCCCCATCAGTATCATGCCTAGGGGAGCCATCAGAGCAGGACAGCCATGGAGACTCCAGACCTGTGAAGCTACCAGAGTGGAATACTGGCCTGGAAAAGCCACAGGCACCAGTGCAGCCCACTGGGCTGTGTCTGGTAGAGCTTTGAGAATGAGGCTGCCTGAGGCTTTGGGGGCCCAGATGCTGCATTGTGCCCAGGATACAGAACTTGGAGTCAAAGATTATTTTGAAGTTTTAAGATTTAATATCTGTCTTGCTAGGTTTTGGACTTGTTTGGGACCTGTTGCACCTTTCTTTTGGCCTATTTCTCCCTTTTGGAATGGGAATTTTTACCCAATGTCTGTTCCACCACTGTATGTTGGCAGTAGATAAATTTGGTTTTGATTTTACAGGTTCACAGCTGGAGAAACTTTTGTTTTTGTTCTCAAATGAGACTTTAGACTTTGGACTTTTAAGTTGGTGAGCTAAGACTTTTGGGACTGTTGGGATGGAATGATTATATTTTGTATGTGAGAGTGACATGAGCTTTGGAGGGCCAGGGGTGGAAAGATAGAGTTTGGATGTGTTCCCCCAAAACTCATGTGGAAATCTGATCATCAATGTGGCAGTGTTAGAAGTGTTTGAGTCATGGGGGCAAGTCTTTCATGAATGGATTAATGCTCTCTCTGCGGGGGTGGTGCTGAGTGAGCTCTTGCTCTATTAGTTCCCGCAAGAGCTGATTGTTTAAAGGACCCTGGCACCTCCTCGCTCTCACTCTTGCTTCCTCTCGCCACATAATCTGCTTGTATGTACTGGCTGCCTGCTGCTTTCCATCATGAGAAGAAGCAGCTTGAGGCCCATGCCAGATGTAGCTGTCCCAGAATCGTAAGCCAAATAAAGCTCTGTTCTTTATAAATTACTCAGTCTCAGGTATTTCTGTTATAGAAACACAAATGGACTAATACAAAGGGTTATTCCATCCAAGACTAATGTGAAGACTTTCTTCCCTGAGAAGAAACTGGCTTCCTGCAAAGCTGCATGGCCCAGGGTTTAAGGCTATACATCTTAGTTAGCCCCAGCTTCCTGTTACACCAGGGGAAATGCAGATGTTTCATCAAACATGAATGCTGATTTGGCAGTATAGGCTAGGGCTGAGATTTTGACATGTCACATTGCTATTGTCTTCAAGTACCTGGTAGTACCAGGTGAGGTGTTTCATAATCATGTGACTTTAAGCTCCATAGCCCAACGGGTGGGTTCCATCTCTCATGGTTGATGTCAAGGTCAGACTGAATCCTGGGTAATCCTTGGAAAGCAATGGGCAATGAGTGACTTATATACTTATTCATTTCTTGTGTCTCCATGAATTTTTCCTAAGAAATGCTGTTTCAGCATATCTCATATGTATGTGTTACGTGTTACTGATTCTTTTTACCTTATATTTGGCACAATAAATAAGGGTTCTTGCCACCCACTCAAAACAGACTTCTGAAAACAAATTAAGAAATCAGAGAGTTAAAAACAAAAACAAAAACAAAAAAACCTGGATATTGGAAATGTCTGTTAGATTCTAAGTGTACAGCCATTGGAATGTATGATCTCTGACTGTTTTTAGGAATTAATTTTCACCATTCACAATAAATGGAAGAACCAGGGAATTAATTGACTGGAATAAAATTCCTTGCTCATTAACTGTTTGGGAGAGAGTCATTCAGAAGGGATGGACTTCATCAAGAGAAGACGAACCAGATCCCCTAATAAAATTTCTCTTTCCTTCCTCCTCTCTGTTTTGCACACACACACAGATACACACACACACACTCTCAGAATGGGATTTTAGATGTTCTTCTTATGCTTACTTAAGGATTTGTGCACGTAGACTGGCCTCCTGGTACATAATTTGATGGGGCTATTAGAAGAGGGCAAAGTTTATCTCAAAGAAATGAATAAGGAGGTTCCCAAAGCTATCCCTACTCCTTATGAAATTCTGATGGGATGAACTACCTACCATTCTTCTGAAACTCCCGAGTCATCTCTTGACTGAGATGCCCAGGCAGAGGTATTGGTGGCCAACTGCAGATTCTCTCATAGTTTGAGTTGGAGGTGTATCCAAACATCATGGAAATGTCAGAGAATATCATTCAATGTCCTTCAGATGGCTTTTTTTTTCTTACCACATACAGTGCATCTTTTCTGGGTGACAGTTTCCTCTGTTAATATTCATGGATCTGCAAGTGAGCTGAACCTATAAGAGGAGCTCGCTAAGACATTCCAATGTCTCCTAACTTCATTCTTTTATTTGCAGACTTTCTTGGTCCCCATACAGCAGCTATAAATAAGTTTACTTATCACTTTCCAGACTGGACAATGTTTGCCTCTTGAGCTATTCTTCAAACAGCTGTCCTCTACTTTACTACAGTAAGTCATGGTCTGCATATTGGCAGTGGCCACTTCGCCATGTGTAACCATCTTCTAATGTTTCTCCCAGTAAAGTCAGTAAATATATTCAGATTATTTGCTGTTGAGAGTAGAACATTTTGCTTAGAGAAAGTCTTTTGGGATCATGGGAGAGGAATGAGC
>NW_007734060.1:4757-6451 GCF_000696425.1 Galeopterus variegatus | reverse complement strand
TCCATGTGTAACCATCTTCTAATGTTTCTCCCAGTAAAGTCAGTAAATATATTCAGATTATTTACTGTTGAGAGTAGAACATTTTGCTTAGAGAAAGTCTTTTGGGATCATGGGAGAGGAATGAGCAATAAGGACTAATCTGTTCAAGACTGATCTCCTATGAACTGATCTCCTAAAAAGGAGCTAGTCTTCTGCAAAGATCTGAATTTGTTACAGATTAAGTAAGCACTAATTTTGGCCAATCACTTACCTTAAACCCCAGCATTCTAATCTGCCCAGGTGAGGGGACAATGTTGCCTCCTTCCATGAACACTAAGCTGGTGGAAAGGAATATGTTTACATTCCAAAGCAGAGTCTCTTCCTCCCTCTCTTCCTTTCCTCCCTCCCTCCTCCTTTCCTCCCTCTCTTGAGCCCTTCCTTCCATAGGGAAGATGTGCACTTACTCTAAATAAGCCTCAAGTCTTACAACTCCAGGTTTTCTCTCCTGTAGTGCAAACACCACTGTCCATGCATGTGAGCACCTGGCCGTTATCACATCACCCTGTGGAGAATGGGGCTCTGTGAATTGGCACTTCGAGGGTGCTACTTCAGCTGCTATGTCAACTGTAAATAATAAATGGTCTTTGTCCCTGAGCCAAGGATCTGAGGTCCTCTGTAGGTATACATATATAAAACTGTGACAGGCTGACTTGTTAACTTCCAAGTAGGGTATTCCCAGACCCTTCACAGATTCTCTCAACAATCAATGCTGGAGACATGAATGGTATAAAATCAGGAGGTGGGATTGATGTGGGACTTGATGTTTGAGGAATAAGAAAGTGGGTCATCAAGTCAGGGAAATCCAAGGAACAAGGACCCTCAATTTTGTAGACACCTACATTTATTTTATATGAAAATATTCAACATGGAAAATGCACTGAAAGATAGCACCTTCACTAGCAGCTGAGTAACTGTGGATACCTTAGGAAATACATTTCTTTCACAATCTGAAAGCACATATGAGCACATGTGCTCGAAGTATAGTGGTAAGCACTTCAGACAAGGAGCTCTCAGTAAATGAATGAAAGGCAGATTTAGCCAATGGAAAAAAAGATACATACAGTGAAAACAAGAACTTATTAAAATATATCAAACAAAAACTTATTACAATATATCTACATCTTTAATATTATATTTAAATTTATATTATTCATTCACCAACCTTTGCCTACAGGTATAAGATTTTTTTCTTTAATATGCATCTGCTAGATATTACATATCCCCTAAAGGCTTTCACATTAAGCACACCTGCAATTCATTGTCTATAATTGCCATTTTTAGTTTCTTTACAGAGACCCAGTACTTAAAAACACTTGGGAATCAATCTGAACACAGGCCACTTCAAAATTTTAAATATTTTCCTAACCTTTTATAAAGCCTTGGCCATTCTTATTTAAAAAGACATTTTATATAATGATATGCCATTATCATTTTTTTCCATAGAATCTTCCTTAGTTTTTGGAGGAATATTTATTTACACATTCATATTTCTTCAGTTTGTACAATAAAGTAATTATAACAAGTGCAGCTGCTCAAAAGTTTTATTTCATTTTTTAAATTTAATTTTTATTTTAATTTTATTTTATCAGTATAAAATGTGGTTGATTATTGTGGCCCATTACAAAACCTCCCTCCCACCATCAATCTCATATCTG
>NW_007734060.1:1608-3681 GCF_000696425.1 Galeopterus variegatus | reverse complement strand
CTTTTTCTCCACAACCTTGCCAGCATTTATCATTCACAGTCTTTTGGATATTAGCCATCCCCAGGCCGGGCGAGTGGGCACCAACCAGAGAGGTGCCCCTGGAGAGGCCCGAGACCCACAGCAACCATGCACCCCAAGGCGCCAGTGCAACTGAGCAGGTAGGCCTCACCGCCGCTGGACCTCCCCAGCCTGTGCGAGTAGGCATTGACCAGAGAGGCCCAAACCTTCCACCCACAGACACTGAGGCAGCCATGCCAAACTGGCAGCCCTGGCAGGATCCTAGCCAGACAATAGTGTAGAACCAGTGGACTGTGAAATCCTCTACTACGATGACTAAACACCGAAGGAAAGATACCAGAAATATGAAAAGTCAGAAAAGTACACTACCAAAGGGTAGTAACTCTCAAGCTCTAGATCCTATAGAACAAAAAGCCCTTGAAATGACTGACAAGGAATTTTGACTGATAATTCTAAGAAAACTAAATGAGATATGAGAAAACTCAGCTAGACAACATGATGAAACAAGGAAACGTATACAGGACTGGGAAGAAGTGTACAAGGAAATCAATGTCCTGAAAAAAAATGTAGCAGAGCTTGCCGAGCTGAAGAATTCATTCAACGGAAAAAACAAAACAAACAAACAAAAAAACCACAACACAGAGTTTCACCAGCAGGCTTGCAGAAGCAGAAAAGAGAACTTCTGACCTTAAAGATGGGCTGTTTGAAATAACACAGGCAGACAAAAAAAAAAAAAAAAAAAAAAAAAAAAAAGAAAGAAAGAAAGAAAAAATAATTTAAAACATTGAAGAAAATCTAAGAGAGATATCAGACAACCTTAAGTGCTCAAATATTAGAGTCATGGGTATTCCAGAAGGGGAGGAAAAAGGAGATTTCATTGAAAACATAGTCAACAAAATAATGGCAGAAAACTTCCCAGGTATAAGAAAAGACACATATCTTCAGATTCAGGAAGCTCAAAGATCCCCAAATGTATATGACCCAAAAAGGTCTTCTCCAAGACATGTTATAATCAAATTGGCAAAACTCAAAGACAAAGACAGAATCTTAAAAGTTGCAAGAGAGAAGCATCAAGTCACCTATAAAGGAGCTCCAATCAAACTATTATCAGACTTTTCATCACAAACCCTAAAAGCCAGAAAGGAATAGGATGATATATTCAAAATACTAAAAGACAGAGATTGTGAGCCAAGAATACTTTATCCTGCAAGGCTATCTTTCTGAAATGAAGGGCAAATAGTATATTTCTCAGACCTCAGACAAACAAAAACCGCAGGAGTTCCCTACCACATGACCACCCTTACAAGAAATTCTCATGGTCAAAAGTTTTAAAAGACTTCCTAGAGCAGAAGTGCATGGGGGGTCTAGTGAGAACCTCTTGCCTGTGCACATTTCCTGTGCCTAGGGCTTTCCTCAGGTTTCTCCAACAAAATAGATTTTGTTGATTAATCTAGTAAACTAAATGAAAATTGGTCAAGTTATCTTCTCCTTTGACTTTTAATATTCACATTTCTATAAGATAATTCATGTTGTCATCTCACTACTTTGCATAGTACCTGACATATTAGCACTCAACAAATATGGTTGAATGACTAATGGAATTCCTTTTCTTAAATTCATTTTTTAATTGAACTCTATGGATTGTACTTATTTATGGAATACATGATTATATTTCAATACATGCATACAATGTGTAGTAATCAAATCAGGATACTTAGCAAATTTATCATCACAGAAATTTGTCATTTTTTTGTGTCTTTGTGATGAGCATTTAAACTTTTCTCTTCTAGCCATTTGAGAACACAGAATAAATTATTGTTATAAGGCTGTTCTCTAAACAACTGAGCTAACTGGCCAACCCCTAAATTATTGTTAATTATAGATGCCTAGCACTACTGTACACCACTAGAACTTATTTTACCTATTTAGCTGTAATTTACTATTTAACAGCGAGGAAACTGAGATTTAGAAGGTTAAGTAACATGTCCAATCTTACACCATCATAAGAGGCAATACCAGGACTCAAACCAACATCTGACACTGAAGCACAAATTC
>NW_007734060.1:0-763 GCF_000696425.1 Galeopterus variegatus | reverse complement strand
CTCTCTCTCTCTTTTTCTCATAAAAATGCAGTTTTATATACTACTAATTTAGTAGGAAAGGAAACCTTTCTTAGTTTAATTTCTATTATTGGTCAGAGTATTCATAATTAAATATAATAGTTTAGAAAAATAATCTTACAACCCAGTAATGAAGTAATATGAAGTTAGACACTCAAAATAATTTTGTTTTGTTTTTGTTCACAAATTTATTTTCTGTTTCAGATTTGTAGTGTTTGCTAATCTTTTTTTTTATTTACCATTTTTCTTGTGTGTGTGATGTAAACACTTAAGATCTACTCTCTTAGCAATTTTCAAATATACAGCATAGTAGTATTAACTGTAGATCCATGCTGTACATTAGATCTCTAGAACGTTGCATGTGGATATCCAGTTTTCCTGACACTATTTACTGAGGAGACTATCCTTTCCCCATTGTGTATTCTTGATGACCTTTTTGAAAGTTAGTTGACTGTATATGTGTTGGTTTATTTCTGGGGTCTCTATTGTATTCCTGTGGTCTATGTGTCTATATTTATGAGAGTATCATACTGCTTTGATTACTATAGATTTGTAATACAATTTGAAATCTGAAAGTTTGATGGTGCCAACTCTCTTCTTTTTCTCAAGTTGCTTTTGCTATTCAGGGTCTTTTGCGGTTCCATACAAATTTTAGTATTTTTTTTTTCTATTTTTGGGAAAACATCATTGGAATTTTGGCAGAGATTATTTTAAATGTGTTGATCCCTGTGGGAAGTATAGACCA
>NW_007734059.1:97549-99963 GCF_000696425.1 Galeopterus variegatus | reverse complement strand
GTCCAGTCTCTCCCACTGCCGGGTGTGAAGTCCTCGGGGGAGGGTCCCTCAGCACACAGTTCCTCTTTGACAACCCCTAGCACGGGTCGGCCCTCCAGGAGAGCTCTCTGGTAGCTTCAATGTAGCTCCAGAGCACTCCGGGCTCCCCTCTCCCCACCAGAAATCAGTTAGGGGTTCTTCCAAACTGACGCCCGCAGAGATGGTATCTGCCTCCCAGAAACAGGGAGTTTACCTGGGGCTGACACCCAGGGTGTGGTGGAGAGATGATCTGGGCAGGCTCCTCTTCCCTGCCCTCCCGATGCTGGCCGGGGGCTCCCCACGCTACCAGCCCCATCAGAGATCCGCGGGGAGAGTGGGATTGTAGGCCGGTCCACAGGCCCCAGGGTGCCCTGCGTCGAGGTAAGCAAATGGCACGTCTCAGTGAGGAGCTGCGCCAAGCAGAGATGCCTGGCCTGCCTGCTCTAAGCCGGCCGTTTCCGCCCCCACCCGAGAAAATGGAGGCAGCTCTGTTGCGGGCGCCTGGCCTGGTGTGGTAGGCGGGAGCCAGGCGGGCGGGGAGCAGTCGGGCTTCGCCCCACAAGTGGGGCTGGGCTGGGGGTGACTCACAGAGCTCGCAGAGTTTTGCCAGTCCGGCACCTTCCACTCCGTTTCTGTGTTGTCTCTGCTGACTTACTTGGCCTTTGATGTCTCGGGCTGCTCGCGTGAACCCGCAGCAGGGCTTGGGCACTCTCAGGAGTCTTCTTTTGTGTCGGCCCTAAAACCTCGAAGCTGTTGTTGCTTGTTTAGGACACACTCCGCAGCGACCCACGGAGTCGAACATGCGCTCCGCATGGGCTAGATTTTTCTTAAAAGCAGTGGGAATTCCCTGGAGAGTTTTTCTAAGTCTACATGTACTGTTTTACATGCAGTAAAAGTCACCCTTTTGAGGTGTACAGTCTGATAAATTTCACAAATGTACATATGTCATGTGATATCATCACAGCCAAGATATAAATATTTTAATTGCCAACAAAAGTCCCCTTGTGACCCTTTCCCCAACACAACCCTGGCAATCATTAAAATCTAATTTCTTAGTTTTGCCTTTTCCAGAAAGTCGTGTAAATGGAATCATACAATATGTTGCCTTTCTGTCTGACTTCTTGCACTTAGCATAATACTTTTCATCCATGCTGTTGCATGTTCATTCATTTTGACTGTTGAGTGGTATTCCATGGTACTGCTATGGCACAATCTGTTTATCCATTCAGCTGACGAACATTTGGATTATTTCCAGTTCTGTTCTTTTTGTAAGCGTATGCTCTCATTTCTCTAGGATAAATATTTAGGACTGGGGTGTACTATAAAAGTTAGTTTAACTTTATAAGAAATGGCCAAACTTTTCCAAAGTGACTGTGCCACTTTTCATTCCCACCAGCAATGTAAGAGAACTCCAGTTGTTCCACATTCTCACCAGCAGTTGATATTGCCCACATTCTTAGAAATGGGTGGTCATATTTTTGATTTTAGCTGTTCTAATAGGTGTGTAGTGGTAATGAATAGTGGTTTTAATTTCCATTTCTCTAATGACTAATGCTACTGAGCATATTTCCATGTGCTGCTTTGCCATCCATGTCTGCTCCTTGGTGAAGTGTGTCTTCAGCTCTCTTGCCCGTTTTTTAAAAAACTGGGTTGTTTCCTTATTGGGTTTCAAGAATTCTTTTTTTTTTTTTTCCTTCTTTTTTGTCTTTTTTCATGTCCGGCAACGGATTGCAACCCTCAGTGTCGCGCCCGTACTGGACCGGGACTGGCAACGGGATCGCAACCCTCGGTGTTGCTCCCACACCTTGCTCAGCCAGTGAGCGGGAACCAGTCTGTATGTGGGATCCGAACCCTCGGCGGGAGCGCCACCACACTCCCAAGCAGCACACTGTAGCAGTGCGCCACCGGGCCGGCCCCAAGAATTCTTTATATATTCTGCATATAATTCTTTTATCAGCTGTATATTTTTTCCATACATATAATTAAAAGATGTGGCTTATCTTTTAATTTTATTATGAGTGTCTTTTGAAGAGCAGAAGTGTTTAATGTTGAAGTTCAATTTACCTTTTTTTCTTTTACAGATTGAGTTTTTGGTGCCACAGCTAAGAAATTTTTGCCTAGTCCAAGGTTGCAAAGATTTTCTCCTATGTTTTCTCTATGATTTTCTTTTTTTTATTTTATTTTATTTTATTTTTTTTATTTTGTCAATATACACTGTATATGATTATTATGGCCCGTCACCGACACCTCCCTCCCTCCTCCCTCTCTCCCCTCCCCCCCAAGAATGTCCTTTCCGTTTGCTTGTTGTAACAACTTCATGGAAGTATAGTTGTTATATCTTCTTCCCCCCCCCCCCCCCCCCCGGTTTTTTTTTTTTTGTGTGTGTGTGTGTGTGT
>NW_007734059.1:25664-96610 GCF_000696425.1 Galeopterus variegatus | reverse complement strand
CTTTCAGTTTTTCCCCATTCAGGATGATATTGGCGGTGGGTTTATTATATATGGCTTTGATTATGTTGAGATCTCTCTATGATTTTCTTCTATAAGTTTATAGTTTTAGGTTTTATATTTTGATCTATGATCCATTTTGTGTAAATTTTTGTGTATGGTATGAAGTATAAAGTTCATTTTTTTGCATATGAATATCCGTTGTTCCAGCACCTGCATTCCCACCAACAGTATACAGGATTCCCTTTTTTCCACATGCTCTCCAACACTTGTTATCTTTTTTCCATATCTTTTGACTTGCCCTTGCACCTTTGTCAAAAAATTATTTGAACATATACTGTATGGGCCTATTTCTGGACTTTGATCTTTGTGTTGAGTTTCATTCATCTGTGTTTATACTGATATCACACAGTCTTCATTACCATAGTTTACAGTAAGTGTTTAGGTCAGGTAGTGTTAGTTTTCCAACTTTCTTCTTCTTTTTCAAAGTTGTTCTGGCTATTCTAAGTTCTTTGAATTATCATATGCATTTTAGAAACTTCTTGTCAAAAAAAAAATAAAAAGAAACTTCTTGTCAATTTCTGCAAAAAAAAAAACATGCTGAGTTTTGAATGAGATTGCATTGAATCTATAAAAATAATTGAGGCAAATTGATATCAATATTCAGTTTTTCAGTCCATAACATAATATATCTCTTTGTTTATAGCTTCTTCAATTTCTCTCAGCAATATTTTATGGTCTTCATGTTACAAGTATTTTTTTTGTTTTACAACATATTTTGCCATATTTATCCCTAAATATTCCATTTTTTGATGCTATTGTAAATTTTTTTTGTAATTTCAGTTCCTAAATATTCATTGCTAGTATATAGAAATACAACTTATTTTTGCATATTGATCTTGTATTTGCAACATTGCTAAACTCACCTACTTGTTCTAATAGTCTTTTTAAAAAAAATTTGTATTGTCTGCAAATGAAGAGTTTTACTTATTCCTTTCTAATCTTAATATCTCTTATATCTTTTCTTGTCTTCTTGCACTGGCTGCATTGTAATGGTGAAAAGAAAAGGTGAGAGAGGACATTCTTAACCTTGCTCCTGACCTTCTGGGGTATTTCATTATTTATGATGATAGCTGTAGGTTTTCAATTGGTGCCCTTTATCAGATTGTAAAATTCACTTCTTTTCCTGTAATTTTTAGCATTTTTCTAAGAAATTAGTGTTGGATTTTGTCAAATGCTTTTTTTCGTCTATTGAGATAATTATTAGTTTTTATTTTTTAGTTTTTATTCTTTTTAATATTACATTGATTATGTTGATTGAGTTTTAAATGTTGTACCAACCTTGCATTCCTGGGATAAACCCTAGTGGGCAATGATGTAGTATTCTTTTTATGTATTTCTGGATTTGATCTGCTAAGATTTTGGTAAGAGTTTTGCATCTGTGTTCATGAGGTATGTTGGTGTGTAGTTTTCTTTTCCTGTAATATCTTTGTCTAGATTGGTATCATGGTAATGCTGGCTTCATCTGATTGTTTGGGAAATACTCCTTCCACTTCCATTTTCAGCAAGAGTTTGTGTAGAGTTGGTGTAATTTCTTTCTTTAATGTTTGGAAGAATTCATCAGTGAAGCAACTGAGCCTAAGGTTCCTTTGTGAGCAGGTTTTAAATTACAAATCCAATTGTTTCATAGATATACAACTATTCTATTTTTTCTTGAGTGAGCATTGTGGTTTGTGTTTTTCAAGATCTTTATTTTAAGTTATCAGATTTTTTGGTTTAAAGTTGATAATACTCCATTTTTATCTTTTAATGTTCGTAACATCTATAGTGATCTCCCTTCTTTCATTTCTGATATTGGTTGTTCGTGTCTTCTCTTTTTTTCTTAATCAGACTGGTTTCAGATTTATAAATTTTGTTGATCTCAAAAAGCCAGCTGTGGGTTTCAGTGATTATCTCTATTGGTTTTCAGTTTACCTGATTTATACTCTTATCCTTATTATTTTCTTTTATACTTGCTTGGATTTGGTTTTCTCTTCTTTCTCTCATTTCTTAAGGTTGAAATGTAGATTACTGATTTTAAATCATTGATATTTTCTTTTTTTTTTTCCTGACCGGTAAGGATGGCAACCCTCGGCATGGTGTTGTCTGCACCAGGCTCAGCCAGTGAGTGCACCGGCCATCCCTGCATAGGATCCAAACCCGTGGCCTCAGGGCTACCAAGTGAGCCATGGGTCTGGCCCTAAATCATTCATATTTTCTAACATAAACATTTAATGTTATAAATTTCCCTCTGAGAACTACTTTAGTTACATCTCTCAAATTTTGAAGTGTTATGTTTCAGTTTTCATCTTTAAAAAAAGATTTTCTAATATTTCTCATGAGTCCCTCTCTTAACAAAGGATAATTTAGAAGGGTGCTGTTTTACATAAAAAATTTAGAGATTTTCTAGACACTTTTCTGCTATTGATTTCTAGTTTCAATCTGTTGTGGTCAGAGAACAAGCTTTTATATGATTTTAATTTCAAAAAATTATTGAGGCTTGCTTTATGACCCAGAATATGGTTTATGTTGGTGAATATTTCTTTCATAAGCATGTCAAGTGAGTGTGTATTCAGCTCTTGTTGGTTAGAGTGTTCCCTAAATGTCAATTAGATCAATTTGTTTAGTAGTGTTGGTCACTATAGTCATGCTGACTTTCTTTGTACTTGTTCTATCAAACACTGAGAGAGGCCAACAGGTATATGAAAAGGTGTTCAACATCACTAATTGTCAGGGAAATGCACATCAAAACCACAATGAGATATCACCTCACACTGGTTAGGATAGGGATTATAAAAAAGACAAGAAATAACAAGTGTTGGAGAGGATGTGAAGAAAAGGGAACACTTGTACGGTGTTGCTTAGAATGCAAATTGGTATAGCCATCACGGAAAATAGTATGGACCTTTCTCAAAAATTAAAAATAGAACTACCATACAACCCAGCGACCCCACTTCTGGGTATATATCCAAAAGAAATAAAATCAACACCTTGCAGAGGTACCCATTCTTCCATGTTCACTGCAGCATTGTTCACAATAGTCAAGATATGGGAACAACCTATGCATCCATCAATGGATAAATGGATAAAGAAATTGTGATATATATACCACATATGTATATGATGGAATATTATTCAGCCTTTAAAAAGAAGGAGATTCTGTCATTTGTGACAGCATGAGTGAATCTGGAGGACATTATGCTAAGTGAAATAAACCAAACACAGAAAGAAAAATACTACTTGATCTCATTACATGTAGAATCTTAAAAGAAAGTCAAATATATACAAAGAGTAGAACAGTGGTTACCAGGTTTGGGAAGAGGAAGAAATGGGGAGATGTGGATCAAAGGGTACAGATTTGCTGTTACATAGGATGAATAAGTCTAGTGATCTAATAATGTACAGCATGAGGACTATAGTTAATATTTACCATATGCTGAAAGTTTGCTAAGAGAGTAGATTTTTGGTGCTGTTAACACACGCACACACAAACACACAATGTTGTAAATAAGTGAGATGATGAACATGTCAATTTGCTGGGCCATAGTATCAATTTCAGTATGTATAAGTATATCAAAACATAATGTACACATTAAATATATACAATAAAATATGTAAAAATTATTGAGAGAGAAGTATTCCAATTATGACTGTGTATTTGTTGATTTCTTGTTTTAGTTCAACCAGTTTATGCTTCATGTATTTTGAAGCTCTGTTAAATGCATGTGCATGTAGGATTGTTATGTCTCTTTCATGAATTGACCACTTTGTCATTATGTAATGTCTTCCCCTTTATCCCTGGCAATATTCCTTTTTTCTGAACTTGCTTTGCCTGATATTAATGTAACCATTTCAGTTTTATTTTGATTAGTAATTTCATAGTATATATTTTATCCATCTTCTCACTTTTAACTAGTTTGAGTTTCTATTTTTGTTTATTTACATATTTTTAAATTTTTTAAATTTAATGTTTAGATAGAAAATTATTTTCTCAACATACAAATGTTGATAACATCACAAATTGAATGTAAAGTCAATTGATAAGGGACAGATTTAACACACAAAGATTGACATCCTTAATGCATAAAAAACTCTTAAAAATGAATTAGGAAAGTCTTAACAGAAATTTGGTGAAGGACATGAGCAGACAAGTCACACACCCCAAAGAAATACACATGGTTGATAAATGCATTACAAGGTGTTCTTGTGGGTGGGGTTGGTGGCCCACGGCCCCTGTCTCAGGACCCTGGGTGTGCTTTGTTGCTTTCCTAGTTGTGGATGGGGGCCTGAGTTTCTATTTTTAAAGGTAGGTTTCTTCTAAACAGTATATGGTAGGGTCTTGTTTTTTAAAATTTAATCTGATGATCTTTTTAATTGGGCTTCAGTGACCCCTGTACCACTCACAGTGTCTCTCTCCAGTCTCTTGCTCTTTCCTCAATCTTTCTTATAAACACCTGCTTGAGGCCAGTGGTAAAGAGCTCGAGAGTAATATAACTCTCCTTGTGTCTGGTGATCCCACCTATTCGAAACAGTCATGCTAGCTCACACTGGCTTTTAAGAACATGTCAAAATTTTAGATAATTTCTTTCTCCCCACTTGCATGGTAGCCCCTTTCTCCTTCCTTACTCAGCCAAAGATGGAACAATATTTGTGTCCCATCTCTCCTCACAGGGCTTGTCACTTTTGAAATTCAGTTTACTTGCTCGGTTGACTTGTGACCTCAGCTCTTTGATGGGTTCAAAGAAAAATCATGATTTTGTAGATTATCTGCCATTTTCTCATTGTTGGAGGAGCTACGTTCTCTATGGTTTTCTTCATCCCAAGTGGAAGCAGAAGCTTCCTGGAGGGTTTTTAGCAACACCATGATAATTTTCTGATTTGCATTTTTAAAAGCTTCCTCTGGCTGCTTTGTGGAGAATGCACGTTTAGGGGGTAAGAAGTGGGGTGACCATTGAGGAGGCTAGCAATGTGTTTTGGTTACAAAAGAATGGTGGTCTGGACTAGGGTGGTGCCAGAGGAGAAAGAGGAGTTTGGAGCATATTTTAGATGTAAACTAAGATTTGATGATGGACCGAATGAGGGAAATGAGGGAAAGGGAGGAATTAAGGGTGATTCCTAGGTTTAGTCTGAGTACTGGAATCAATGCTGCTGCC
The DNA here is from genome assembly GCF_000696425.1 of Galeopterus variegatus. NCBI lineage: Eukaryota > Metazoa > Chordata > Mammalia > Dermoptera > Cynocephalidae > Galeopterus > Galeopterus variegatus. The sequence goes on along the minus strand of NW_007734059.1, from coordinate 91,421 downwards.
ACTTACTGGTAAGAAAACACAGCTGAGGGTAGAGTGAAGAGCTCCAGGTTGGACACGTGAAGTCCTAGATCCAGTAGAGGGATCAAGGCAGCAGCTGGGTGCGCAAGTCCAGAGCCCAGAAGAGAGTTCCGGTCTGACAATCTGCCTGTGAGAGTCAACAGTGTAGAGGTGATACTTGCAGCCTTGGGGCTGGGGGGTCACCTAGGGAAAGGGTGCAGAGAGAAGAGGGTGTTCGTGGCTGAGTCCTCGGACACTCCAACATTTCACATAGGATGGAGGAACGGGGGGGAGCATAAAGGAGACAGAGCAGCAGTGGCCAAGGACACAGAGGAAGGACTTTAATGATCCCATGAAGGAAGATTTTAATCCAGATGTGGCAGGAATCCACAAGTCACGAAAAACTGTATTTTATTCAGTAGGTATTTGTCCTAATAAAACTCTATTAACTCTTCTGATTATTAAGTGAGTAAGACTTCCAATTGCTTCTGGAGGTCTTTCATTGATACCAAGTGGAGGTCTGCTACTGCTGGGGCTGGGGAAGAACCTCTCTCTTTCCAGGGTCAGCCACAGAAAACATTAAATGGGATCTTGAATGAAATCCTGCTCCAGAACCCACAGGAATGGAAAGGACCCTTCATTTGGAGCTCAGTAACAAGATTTCTTGCAGTTGCACGTGGGGGTTCCTTACTGAAACTTGATCAAGCTTTGCAGATGTGTGCATGTGTCAGAGGCTTGATGCTCCTCTTTAAATATCAGCCTCTACTTCTTCCTCTGGGACAAATGCTCCCTAGTCAGATGGGTACTGGCTGCATCGCACAGATTCCTTCTTTGGTATTTGCATGTGTTATTGTGAAATCTACTGGCCTCTTCGAAGGAGATACGCTCTGTCGAATAACAAAAATGTGGCTAAAGGAACATACTAATGAGGTTAATTAGATGCTTTTATTGGTGGTGACCTTTCTACTTAACCCTGAGAATGTGCTGTTTTTGGTTTTAAAAATGAATCACAAATTTCATGTTTCTTTCATTTGGCCTCTGAATCACATACAGACTTACTGTGTAACAGGGTTTAGAAAGAAGAAATATTAATGCAAATATGGATTTTTTTTCAGGCACTGAAAAATGATACTATGCCTCTTTCAGACATGAGAGACTGATGAGACAAGCTGCATGCAGGAGGGTGAGATTTTGACCCAGAGCACCAAACGTCATCAATTCTACTTCTGTTTCTTAGCAACTATGAAATGCCACCAGTTGATGTCCCAACATACACCTCACATACTGCAATCTGACCCAATCATCTTTCCAGAAAACCTTTAGAAATAAATTCTGTTGGCCTTCACGGCACTCTATGGTTCCCAAATTTTCAGTTTTTCCTCCCCAAGAGAAATAAATTTGAAATCCATCTTGATGTTTTATCCTTCTCCTTGCACTAAGAATGTCATTTATATTCACATAATTATTTTTAGTAAGTTCAGGCATTTCTGTTATCTTGTGCCATCTTAAGGCTATTGGTTTCCTCCACTAACCCCAGGGAATGGGCTACAATGACCGCTCCATGGTGGGCAGCAATATCCCAACATGGCCTTTCTCCTTCCTCCACCTCTGCCCAAGAGGCAGAGCCACGGATGGGCCCCGCAGCCCCGCAGCATCGGCCATGGAGCACCTGGGACCACACTGGGAGGCATTTTCCATTTTTGCCCTTCTACAGAATCTGGCTGTATCACTCATTCTCTTGGCACATTGCCTCTCTTGTTTGTTTTGGTTTATTTGATTGTGTTTTTCTTAATCTCAGAGGAGAGTATGAATAATTAGAAGCAATGTTTATTATCTGGCTCTGCTTCAAAGTATGTTAGCTGAAGGCATTTAATATCAAGATAGTCTGTGAACTGATTGATTGATTGGTGGCTGGCTGGCACTGTCTGTGAATTTAAAAGAAAAAATATTTTGGTTTTTGTGGAACTCAGATGTCCCAGTAGGTGCCTCCTCTGTCCCTGAAGATCTCCTCGCGTTTGGCTTGAATGTAGTGGAAACCTATTGCTTGCCCCAGAGCTGTGAAGATTCTTGGGGAGGCAGAAGAAAGTCTCTTTCTCAAGATAGTGTCTAGCTCCACAGTCCTGTTTCTTGTAACTCATGCAGGTAGTGTCTTGCCATCAGTCAGGTGTTACTTTTGTTCTGCTCCATAATGACTCAGACATGGAACTTAGCCCCTTCCTTTGGCTTACACACAGGCACACACACATACATGCACAAATACCCAAATGACCACTTGGACAAGGCATGTAAATGGGTTTCAGGCTGAATGTGTTTGGAACTATGGAGTGGAAATACACTTCATGGTAGCACAACTTATGTTTCATATTAGACATCACAGTTGTATTATTGAGAGGTCCCCAGAGAAACAGAGCTAATAAGATATGTGTGTGTATGTATACATGTATGGGGGGGGAGAGAGAGAGAGAGAGAAGAGGGAGACAGAGAAGGAGAGAGAGAGAGAGAGAGAGAGAGAGAGAAAGTTTGTTTTAAGGAATTGGCTTAATGTGATTATGGAGGCTGGCAAGTCCAAAATCTTTAGTTCAAATCTGAAGGCTTTCCAGCTGGAGACCTAGGGAGGAGTAAATGCTGCAGTTCAAGTCTGAATTTCCTCATGCTTGGGGGTGGGTTGGGGTAGGAAAATCAGTCTTTTCTTATAACCAGGCCTTCAGCTGATCGGATGAGGCACACTCATATTATGGAGGGCAATCTGCTTTATTCAAAGTCCACTAACTAAAATGTTAATCTTATCCAAAAACACCCTCACAGGAATATCTAGAGTAATGTTAGGCCACATATCTGAGCACCATGGCCCAGCCAAATTGACACGTAAAATAACCATGCCCCATGGCTTTCAAAAGTCCTTTCCTACTGCACCAATGTGCTCAACAATCTTGGTCTCTCTGTTCTTCTCCCACCCTCAAATGCCTGCTTGTTTCTAAGACTGTAAAATGTGGCTACTGCTTTTACTTGGTTGAATCTTCAGGGTCTCATCTTCCATTCCACATGGCTTACCAAGGTGTTTCTTGAGCAAAGACAGTTTCCTTCCTAAAAGTATTGGGGTCAGCTGGTAAGATGATAGTTTTTCCCAATGTTTCATCTATAAAAATACTGTCAATGTGGTGGCAATTTAAAAATCCTTCAGGATGTCCATTTTAAAGAAACTGGATAAACAATCAAGCTACATTTAATAAAATTGTAATAATTTATATTATAAGAGGACTATTATAAAGGGTCTATCAAAAAGAAAAATTCCCTTGTGCACTTAAATTAAAATATGATGGTGTATAAAGTTTGACTTCCCTGCAATTTCTCAGGAGCACATTGATAGTGGAAAGGCAGGCACAACTACAGTTTGCCTTTTATCAAGCAAGAGTTCATAATGTACAGCCTAGAAAGCTGGAATGCCCTGCAGCACTTTGCTTCTGCCCTGGGTTAGTTCTACCTCATGCCCACAGCTAAAAATACCTAACTCCTGGCCAACTCTGGAGTGGCCAAGAGCAGTAATTACTTAGAGGCTGATTTAGGGCAGAGACTTTTTTCTATGATTTTTGTTTTTATCTTTACTATTAGCATTTACTTATGTGCCAGGACCCTGTCTTAAGCACAGTATGTGCTGTATCTCACTTGATCTTTACAAATAACTCTTATTAGGTACTCTTCTAAGCTTCATTTTATAGATGAGGAAATGGGTTTTGGGCCATAATCCTGAAAGACACAATTCCTAATGCCATACTCCCAAAAGATCAAAATCCCAAAAATATAATTCTGGAAAAAATAATTTAAAAAACATTTATATGCATTTTAAAAGGGGATTTATTTAAGAAAAGTATAAAAACCTAACAGAATACTTCACAGGCCACTTTACACAATAAAATAGGTAATAATAACATATATATTTTTGCAAGCACAAACACTCAGGTATACTAATGACAGCCACACAGGTATAACATTTATAAGCAGATGAACTATATTCATAAAGAAATAGGTCAGACAACTATTAAACAGTAAAGACTACCAACCTGGGCCTACTGTAGCTTGGGGGAAGACGAGGAGAGACCCATGGAGTTTGTGAAGGCAGGAGAATGCACAGTGAGAGAAAGAAGGTACCACTCAGACCATTTTGATTCCCAGCCACATGAAGGCCAGCCCAGTGAGAGGCGGGAAGGAGCTATAACAAACATGGAGTAGGAGCCAGCAAAAGCCCCAGCTGAGCCCTTTGTGTGAGGTTGCCTGGAGTCTGCAGGGGAGAAGAGGGCCTCAAAGCACACCCTACCAACCCCCAGGCCAGTGACACCACTGACAGGGTTCCTGTGGACCCACATAGCAGCAAGGGGCAGCAGCCAATCAAAGAAAGGAGCCATCCAAAGGCTGGTGAGTCATTGCAAGGGACTCATGCGTGGCCTGACCCACAAGAAGTGTTTAGAGTGTGGTGGAGCCTGGTCTGCTGGAATAACATTGGGGTGAGCGGTGGGCAGCTGATCTGACTTCTGTTCAGAGCAGGCCCACTCAGTGGAGGCTGGTTAGGGAGATAGAACTGCAGGGGGAGCAGTTTGCTGGAAACATTCAGCCCCAGGCGAGATTTTCCACACAGCCCAGGTGTATCTGACCTCACATTGCAAGTGATTAAAAGGCCAACAATTAAAATCCAGTCTGCACTAAAAGGTTTCCACAGATAATCAGCAGCAAAGCAGCAATTTAGCTCCACTACAGGCCTTGAGTAATGTTCCCACAGGAAATTTCCACAATTTTGGAATTAACTAAAGGACAACAAATAAGTTCCAGTGCAGAGTTTAAGTAGTGGTTGTAGATTATAATTCAACACAGAACTGAAGGAAAAACCCCAAAAACAAAAAAACACAGATCAGAGATAAAGCTCTCATATTAACTGGTAAAGGTCTAACACCACCAAAGAACACCTATAAAATCAAGAAGAGGTAATAGTCTCCTCAAATGCCCGGGCTTCAATGTAAAGAGACAAAGATTGAGAAAGAAGAGAGAAACATGACACCATCATAGGAAACAAATTTGGCACCAGCAATGAACCCAGAGGAACAGCAGATTTATGACATGTCTGAAAGAATGAAGGGAATTCAGAATAATCCTTTCAAGGATGTTCAGGGAGTCACAAGAAAAATAGAGATAGAAAATTAAATGATATTTGAAAAACAATTCAGGAGCAGAATGAGAAACTTGACAAAGGAATTGAATTGATTAAAAAAAATGGAAATTCTAGAAGTAAAGAGTACATTATCTGAACTGAAAAACTTGATGGAAATCTCCAACAGCAGATTTAATCAAACAAAGAAATGAACCAGTGAGCTCAAATACAAAACATATGAAATTATCAAATCAGAGGAGAGAAAAAAAAAGAAGAAAAAAATGAAACAGAAATATAGCAAGTATGATACTCCCTCAAGTGAAATAACCTCTGCATGATTGACATACACAAAGGAGAAGAGAAAGGAAGAGATGTAGAAAGTATGTTCAAGAAGAGAATAGCTGAAAATTTCTCAAGTATGCAGAAAGATGACAGCATCCTGGTACAGGAAGTTCAGAGGTCACTGTATTTGTCTGCTTGTGTTGCTGTAACAGAAATACCTAAAACTGGGTAATTTATAAAGAAAAGAGGTTTATTTGGCTTATGATTCTGGGACAGCTGCATCTGGTGCGGGCCTCAGGCTGTTTCTACTCATGGTGGAAAGCTGCAGGCAGCTGGTGGGTACAAGCAGGTCATATGGCGAGAGGAAGCAAGAGAGAGAGAGGGGAGGTGCCAGGGTCTTTAAACAACCAGCTCTTGTGGGAACTAATAGAGTGAGAACTCACTCATTAATCCCCCCACCCCTGGGGAGAGCATTAATCCATTCATGAGGGATCCGCCCCCATGACTCAATCAGTTTCCAGCACTGCCTCTTTGGATCAGATTTCCACATGAGTTTTGGAGGGGACAACACGTCCAAACTCTATCAGTCACCAATCAGATTCAATGCAAAGAAGAACAACCCAAGGTGTATCAAAATCAAATTACCAAAAACCAAAGACTAAGAAAGGATAGTGAAAGCAGCAAGAGAACAGAAACACGTAACATTCAATGGAGCTCCAGTAAGTATTTCAGTGGATGTCTTGGTAGAAACCCTGCAGGCCAGAAAAGAATAGGATGATACATTCAGAGTGGTGAAGGAAAAAGACTGTCAGTCAAGAATTCTCTATCTAGCAAAACTAACCTTCAAATATGGGGAAATAAAACCTTTCCCAGGCAAACAAAAGCTAAGGAAATTCACTAACACTAGACTTACCTTACAAGAAATGCTAAAGAGAATTCTTTAGTCTGAAAGAAGATGCTGCTAAGAAGCAGCAAGAAAACATTTAAAGGTACATAACTCATTTAGTACAGTAAGTGGGCAGACAACCTAAGAATACTCCAAAGTCATAAGGGGTGTGAATAAACCACTTATATCCTTAATTTGAAGACTAAAGTACAGACCTAACAAGACACCAACAAATACAACAACTGTATAACTCAAAGGCAATATTAAAAGATGTAACTTGAAACAATCAAATGCCAAAAAGTGAGGGAAAATGGCACGAAAGAGTAGATTTGGCTTTGGTTTTTTTCTTAGATATCAAAGTTAAGTTGTTATGAGTCTAAAATAATCTGCTATAACTATAACGTGTTTTTGTAAGCCTCATGGTAACCATTACACAAAAACTTATAGGAGACAGACTAAAAGTAAATAGTGAGGAATCAAAATAAGTCAGGCACAGAAAGACAAATTCTGTATGGTCTCTCATAGAAGTAGAGGGTAGAATAATGGTTACCAGAGGCTGGGAGGGAAGGTGGGTGTGGGGAGGAAAAGTGGTTGACTAACGGATACAGATCTATGCTATCTACCCTAACTGAATCATTGTGCAGTACATGCATGTGTTGAAACAACACACTGTGCCCCACGAAAATAAATATCAATAAAACTGGAAAAAAAATAGGTCAAAAAGGGAAATGTATAAATGCATATCACTATGGTTGGTAATTGTGTGCACCCAGGTTCATAACTGCAATCCTTCAAAATACCATGATAGCCACCCTACCATGACAGCCAACCTAAGTCTCTTGACAAAATCAGTCAGAAACCACGATGGGTCACCACCACATGCTCAATCACCTAAAGAGCAGAGGTCTCGAGAAATTTTCTTTCACAAATTCAAATTTACAAAAAGGGTATCTCTTTATTTATTGAGGAACATTCGATGTTTTTACATACACACACAGTGCTTATACACAAAATCTACATTGTGATAATGCACTTTTGTGGAGTCAAATTTACAAAAAATGCATGAAATGAATTAGGACTCTGTAAAGGTATTTATGCAATTTATACCTCCAGTATTGGAAATGATGCAGAGATGAAATACGTAGGATAGCTAATTTGGCTTTTTTGGAATTTTAATCTTTTGGGATTGTATGTTTTTGGGATTTTAGACATTAAAGATTTTAGACTTTAGGGATGTTAACCTTTTGGGATTTCAACATTTGGGATGATGGCCTTCAGGACTGTGTTTGTTGGGATTATAATTGGCACCAGAGGGTATGTAGGTTTAACTACTGTTCACAAGGTCACCCAGCTGTTTAATCCTGAAGCCGAGATTTGTATCCGAGAGTATCTGACTCCAAATCACCAACTCTTAGCCAATACTGGACATTCTTCTGGATGCTTCCCTAGAGAAAACCTGTTAGTTTTGTAAAATTCTAGAAATTTGATCATATTATATATGCAGTCACTTAATAGCACTTTACAATATCGTTAAGAACTCTTTTTTCTCAGTTCATTTTTGCAATCAACTTTTAGCAGGTAGGAGGGAAGCCTGGGGTGGGACTCAGATTCTTTTTTTTTTTTTTTTATTGGAGGCTGGCTAGTATGGGGATCCGAACCCCCGACCTTGGTGTTATAACAGGCTCAGCTTCTAAAGGTTCTGGCATGAAGAGTCTCATGGAACAAAATTCTGACTTGTTCATCGGTGGTAGAGGTTGGGGTCAATGTTAGTGTTGACATGAGGTTGTTACATGGTGGAAGCCAAAGTATTATTCCCAGGACTGCCACCTGCTCTGATGTCTCAGGAGGTGTTATCTGTCTTGTTCAGAGAGACTTTTAGAAAAGTGGATTCTTAAAAAAAAAAGAAAAGAAAGAAAAGCAGATTCTTGTGCAACTCCCTGAGAAGTTATTCAGAATCTTAGAGTTATCAAAGTCATGAAATATAGAAAAATGTAATACAGAGCAACAAGAACATTCTCAACTTTATACCAGTTAGGACTGGTGATAATATCCATAAAATCTGTGGAGAAGAAAGTGAGAATTGTCACTTGCTGACTCTCTTTGTCCATCATAGTGCCACCCCTGCAGTAAGGGGCACACAGAGATGTGGATGGGATGCTATGGGTCTCTTCCTGAGCTCTTGGGAGACCAAGAGGAGGCACCTGTTTAATGTGTTGTACAGAAAGTATCTGGGGAGAATTCATTTTCAGTTTGACTCCAGGCTGGAAGGGAATGACCCCATTGAGAGGGTGTATTAGTGCATTTCTTTTGCTTATAACAATGCCTGAAATTGTGTAATTTATAAAGAAATAAAATTTATTTTTTACATTTTCAGAGTCTGGGAAGTCCACAGTCCAGAGGGTGCATTTGGTGAGGGCCTTCCTCTGGGTGGAACTCTACAGAGTCCCATAGCCACCAGGGTGTCACATGGTGAGAATGGGCTGAGCAAGAGCACTAATCTGCTCACTTGCTCTCCTTATAAAGCCATCAGAACCACACCCATTACTCCATGAGTGGATTAATCCATTCACAAGGGCACAGTCCTCACAATCTAATCACTTCTTTTTTTTTTTTCAAGTTGTGTATGAATTTTTTTATTTTAACTTCTCAATATACATTGTAGTTGATTTTCATGACCCTTTACCGGTTCCTCTTTCTCCCGTCCTTCTCTCCCCTCCCCTCCACTCCCCGCTGCATCATATCTGTTCACTTGTCTTAATAAGTTCAAGGAATTGTTGTGATTGTTGTTTCTCCTTCCCCCCACCCTTTATTTGTTTGTGTGTTTATTTATTTATTTATTTTTAGCTCCCACAGATAAGTGAGAACATGTGGTATTTCTCTTTCTGTGCCTGACTTGTTTCACTTAATATAATTTTCTCTAAGTCTATCCATGTTGTTGCGAATTGTAGTATTTTGTTCTTTTTTTTATAGCAGGGTAGAATTCTATTGTGTAGATATACCACAGTTTCATTATCCACCCATCTGATGATGGACATTTGGGCTAGTTCCAACTCTTGGCTATTATAAATAGTGCTGCAATAAGCAAGGGAGTACAGTTATACCTTCAACTTGATGATTTCCATTCCAATCAGTATATTCCCAGCAGTGGAATAGCTGGGTCATATGGTAGATCTATCTGTAATTGTTTGAGGAACCTCCATACCATTTTCCATAAAGGCTGCACCATTCTGCAGTCCCACCAACAGTGTATGAGAGTTCCTTTTTCTCTGCAACCTCTCTAGCATTTATCATTCACAGTCTTTTGGATATTAGCCATCCTGACTGGAGTGAGATGATATCTCAAAGCGGTTTTGATTTGCATTTCCCGGATGTTGAGTGATGTTGAGCATTTTTTCATGAGTCTGTCGGCCATTCGTATATCTTCCTTTGAGAAAAGCCTATTCAGCTCCCTTGCCCATTTCTTAATTAGATTATTTGTTTTTTTGCTGTAAAGTTGTTTGAGTTCCTTGTATATTCTGGATATTAATCCTTTGTCAGATGTATATTTTACAAATAATTTCTCCCACTCTTTTGGTTGTCTTTTCACTCTGTTGATTGTTACTTTTGCTGTGCAGAAGCTTTTTAGTTTGATATAATCCCATTTGTTTATTTTTTCTTTAGTTGCCGGTGCTTTATGAAGTCTGTACTCACTTCTACTTCCTGGAGTGTTTTCCCTATGTTTTCTTTAAGGAGTTTTATTGTTTCAGGATGTATATTTAACAGAGAATATCTTTTTTTTTTTTTTTTTTGTCTTTTTGGTGACCAGCCGCACTGCGCTCAACCAGTGAGCACACCGGCCATCCCTATATAGGATCCGAACCCGTGGCGGGAGCGCTGCTGCGCTCCCAGAGCTGCACTCTCCCAAGTGCGCCACGGGGTCGGCCCAGGGATGTATATTTAAGTCTTTAATCCATTTTGACTTGATTTTGGTATATGGTGAGAGGTATGGGTCTAGTTTCATTCTCCTACATATGAATATCCAGTTTTCCCAGCACCACTTGCTGAAGAGGCGGTCTCTTCCCCAATGTGTAGACTTAGTGCCTTTGTCAAAGATCAGATGGCTGTAGGTGTATGGGTTGATTTCTGGGTTCTCTATTCTATTCCACTGATCCTTGTGTCTGTTTTTATGCCAGTACCATGCTCTTTTGGTTATTATAGCTTTGAAATATAGTTTAAAATCAGGTAGTGATATGCCTCCAGCTTTATTTATTTATTTATTTTTGCTCAGGATTGCTTTGGCTCTGTGTGTTCTTTAGTTATTCCATATAAGTGTCTGGATAGTTTTTTCCATTTCTGAGAAAAATGACATTGGAATTTTGATGGGGATTTCATTGAATCTATAGATCACTTTGGGTAATATGGACATTTTCACAATGTTAATTCTTCTGATACAAGAGCATGGGACATCTTTCCATCTTCTTGTGTCCTCTTTAAGTTATCTCAACAGTGGTCTGTAGTTTTCATTGTAGAGATTTTTCACATCCTTGGTTAACTTTATTCTTAAGTATTTTATTTTTTTTTGGTGGCTATTGTAAATGGGCTAGCTTTCTTGATTTCTTTTTCTGCATGTTCACTATTGGAGAATAGAAATGCTACTGATTTTTGTGTGTTGATTTTGTATCCTGCAACTTTCCTGAAATCATTTATAAACTCCAAGAGTTTTTTTGTAGAGGCTTTAGGGTGTTCAGTACATATAATCATATCATCCACAAACAGGGACAGTTTGACTTTATCTTCTCCAATCTGAATGCCCTTTATTTCCTTCTCTTCTCTGATTGCTCTGGCCAGTACTTCCAACACTATGTTGAATAGGAGTGGTGAGAGTGGGCATCCTTGTCTAGTTCCTGTTCTCAAGGGAAAAGCTGAAAGCTTTTCCCCATTCAAGATGATATTGGCACTGGGCTTATCATATATGGCTTTAATTGTGTTGAGATACTTTCCATTTGTACCTAACTTGTAGAGAGTCTTTATTATGAATGAATGTTGAATTTTGTCAAATGCTTTTTCAGCGTCTATAGAGATGGTCATATGGTTTTTGTCTTTGCTTTTTTTTTTTCTTCCTTTTTGTCTTTTTTCGTGTCCGGCAACGGATCGCAACCCTCAGTGTTGCCCCCGTACCGGACCGGGACCAGCAACGGGATCGCAACCCTCGGTGTTGCTCCCACGCCTCGCTCAGCCAGTGAGCGGGAACCGGTCTGTATGTGGGATCCGAACCCTCGGCGGGAGCGCCACTGCGCTCCCAAGCGGTGCACTGTAGCAGTGCGCCACTGGGCCGGCCCTTGTCTTTGCTTTTATTGATGTGGTGTATCACATTTATTGATTTGCTTATGTTGAACCAATCTTGCATCCCTGGGATTAATCCCACTTGATCATGGTGTATAATTTTGTGCATGTGTTGCTGTATTCTATTTGCTAGTATTTTATAGAAGATTTTTGCATCTATATTCATCAAAGATATTGGCCTGTAGTTTTCTGTTTTTGCTGTATCTTTGTCAGGCTTTGTTATTAGCGTGATGTTTGCCTCATAGAATGTGTTTGGGAGAATGGCCTCTGTTTCAATCTTTTGGAACAATTTGTAGAGAATTGGTGTCAGTTCCTCTTTGAAGGCTTGGTAGAACTCTGCAGTGAACCCCTCCAGTCCTGGGCTTTTCTTTGTTGGGAGCTTTCTGATAACAGCTTCAATTTCTTTTATTGTTTTTGGTCTGTTCAGATTTTCTATATCTTCTTGCCTCAGTTTTGGTAGTTTGTATGTGTCCAGAAATTTATCCATTTCCTCCAGATTTTCAAATTTGTTGGTACATAGATGTTTATAGTAGTCTCTAATGATTCCTTGTGTTTCTCAGGTATCAGTTATAATATCACCTTTTACATTTCTAATTTTTGTTATTTGGGTCTTTTCTTTTCTTAGTTAATCTTGCTAAAGGTTTGTCAATTTTATTTATCTTTTAAAAAAACAACTGTTTGTTTCATTGATCTTTTGTATTGTTTTTCATGTTTCTATTTCATTTAGTTCTACTCTGATCTTAATTATTACTTTCCATCTACTAACTTTGGGTTTGGATTCTTCTTGTTTTTCTAGATCTTTAAGGTGAAGTGTTAGGTTGTTTATTTGCCATCTTTCCATTCTTCTGAAGTAAGCCTTTAATGCAATAAATTTCCCCCTTAATACTGTTTTTGCAGTATCCCACAGGTTTTGGTATGATGTGTCATTATTTTCATAAGTTTCAAGAACTTTTTTGATTTCCTGTTTAATTTCTTCTTGGACCCATATGTCATTAAGTAGAATGTTGTCTAATTTCCATGTGTTTGTATAGTTTACAGAGTTTTGTTTGCTAGTGATTTCTTATTTTATTCCATTGTGATCTGAAAACATACATGGAATAATTCCAATTTTTTGAATTTGTTGAGACTTACTTTGTGACCTAACATGCGGTCTATACTGGAGAATGTTCCATGAGCTGATGAGAAGAATGAATATTCTGAGGCTGTTGGATAAAATGTTCTGTAGATATCTGCTAAGTCTAATTGCTGTAAAGTGTTGTTTAGATCTTGTGTTTCTCTATTGATTTTTTGCCTAGATGATTTGTCCAATGTTGAGAGTGGGGTGTTCAGGTCCCCTACTATTATGGTGTTTGTGTCTATCTCATTCTTTACATCTAATAGTGTTTGCCTTATGAATCTGGTTGCTCCAATGTTGGGTACATATACATTTATGATTGTTATGTCTTCTTGATGGATAGATCCTTTTATCATTAGATAGTGGCTTTCTTTATCTCTTTTTATGGTTTTGGCTTTAAAGTCCATTTTATCTGATAAAAGAATAGCTACTCCACCAGCTCATTTTTTTTTTTCATTTTTCATATCTATTTCCTTTCACTCTTTTCACTCTTAGTCTATGTGTGTCTTTATCGGTGAGGTGAGTCTCTTGAAGGCAGCATATTGCTGGGTCCATCTTTTTAATCCAGTCAGTCAGTCTGTGTCTTTTGAGTGGGGAATTTAATCCCTTTACATTTAGAGTTATTATTGAAAGGTGTTGATTTACTCCTAGCATTTTATTGATTTTTGTTTGGATGTTTTAAACATCTTTTGTTCCTTTCCTTCTGGTTTTCTCTTTGTCTTCTGTATTTGTTGGTTTCTTGGGGGTGATAGATAAACTGTTTTTTTCTTTTTATTGTTAGCATTTTTGTTTTATGGTAGGTTTTATTCTTTCTTGAGTATTCATGGCAGTGATGGTTGTTTTCCAGGTATCAAACCCAGTACTTCCCTGAGAATTTCTTGAAGGGCTGGTTGTGTGGTAGGGAATTCCCGCAGTTTTTGTTCGTCTGAGAAATATACTATTTGTCCTTCATTTAGGAAGGATAGCTTTGCTGGGTAAAGTATTCTCAGCTGGCAATTTTTGTCTTTTAGTATTTTGAATATATCATCCCATTCTCTTCTGGCTTTTAGGGTTTCTGATGAAAAGTCTGATTTTAGTCTGATAGGTGACTTGATACTTCTCTCTTGCAGCTTTTAAGATTCTCTTTTTGTCTTTGAGTTTTGCCAGTTTGACTATAACATGTCTTGGCGAGGACCTTTTGGGTTGAATATGTTTGGGGATCTTTGAGCCTCCTGAATCTGAAGGTCTGTATCTCTCCCTACCCCTGGGAAGTTTTCTGCTATTATTTTATTGAATATGTTTTCAATGCCATTTCCTTTTTCATCCCCTTCTGGAATACCCATGATTCAGATATATGAGCACTTAAGGTTGTCTGTTATTTCTCTTAGATTTTCTTCAATTTTTAATTCTTTTTTCTTTTTTCTTGTCTGCCTGTGTCAATTCAAACTGTCTGTCTTCAAGGTCAGAAATTCTCTCTTCTGCTTGTTCTAGCCTGCTGGTTAGACTCTCTGTTGTGTTTTTTATTTAACTGGATGAATACTTCAGCTCCACAAGCTCTGCTACATTCCTTTTCAGGGCACTGATTTCTTTGTAATTTTCTCATGCAGATCCTGTGTATTTTTTCTCATTTCATTGTATTGTCTAACTGAATTTTCTTGTATCTCATTTAGTTTCTTCTGAATTGTTGCTCTAAATTCCTTGTCAGTCATTTCAGGGGCTTCCTATTCTATAGGATCTAGAGCTTAAGAGTTATTATTTCCTTTGGTGGTGATGTGTTTTTGCAAATTTTCATATTTCTGGTATCTTTCCTTTGGTGTTTAGTAATTGTGGCAGGGGGTATCATGGTCCACTCATTCCACCCTGGATGTCTGGCCTGGATCCTGAAGGGACTGCCAATTCTGAGCAGTGGGAACCAGCCTGGGCTGGGGTCCCATGGCACCTGCCTCATCCAGCACAGCTGACTCAGAGTTTGTGAGCCCAGCAGCTCTCAGGCCTCTCTGGGCAGTGGGGACTGGCCTGGGCTGGGGGTCCCGTGGTGCCTGCCTGTTCCAGTGTGGCTGACTTGGGGTGTGTGGATCTGGCAGCTCTCATGCCTCTCTGGGTGGTAGGCAGTGGCCTGGGTTGGAAGTCTCATGGTGCCTGCCTTTTCTGGCATGGCTGACTTGGGGTGTGTGGGCCTGGTAGCTCTCAGTCCTCTCTGGGCAGTGGGCACTGGCCTGGGTTGGGGGTCACACAGCATGCAGCTCCTGCCTGTTCCAGAATGGCTCTTGGGCCTCCCGTTGTTGCTTTTTAATAGTTGCAAATTGGTTGATTTGTGGGAGAGAGCAATACTATGAACCATCTACTCTGCCATCTTGACCAGAAGTCCTCTAATCACTTCTTAAAGGACCCACCTTTCAAATACCATAATTGGATTTCCTATCCTTTTAACACCATTACAATGTGGGTCAAATTTCCAATACATGAACTTTTGGAGGACACATTTGACCCATAGCAGAGGGGTTGAGAGCTAACCTCCTCTGCCTGGTGAGGGAGCACTGACTACCACAGGGTTGAGGACTTTGACACATAGGACTGAGAAGTGCAGGAGCAGCAGCAGAACCCAGGCTGCCAGAGGGTTGCAGAGCACGTTGAAGAGCAAGACAGCCTTAGATTAGTACTTTGAGACTCTGACCAAGCATGAGCAAAGCCTGAGGGTGCTGCACTGATGTTGCAGCACACGCCAGCCCAAGGGTGAAGTCAGGCTGCGAGAGCTGGACCATAACACTCCCTCCTCCACGTAGATCTTAGTGAAAAAGGAAAACTGCCTTGCACCCATAATTTACATTGTAAAAATTGTTCTTAACTGTTTCTTTTCTTTGTTGTCCAAGTACTATGCGTTGATGTGAATCAGAGAAAGAAGAGAAGAAGGAAAGAAAGAAGGGAAGAAAGAAGAAAGGAAGGAAATAGGAAGAAAAGAAAGAGAAGAAGAAGAAAATGAAATGAAGGAAAAGAAAGGTAAGCAAAAAGCAGGGGAGTCACTATTGGGGGAAAGTGGTTGAAAGGCACACGGGACATCTCTACACCATTTTCACAACTTCTCTGAATCTATAATCATTTCAAAATAAAAAAATAAAGGAAAGGGGAATCCCATAATTCTAGCCCACAGAAATCACTACCATTAACATTGCAGCATGCATCTTTGGTTATGTGTGTGTGTGTGTGCATAATTCATTGCACAATTAACAAAGCACAATAAATTGAATAACAGTAATTATGGAGTGGGAGCTAGTCATTCTCATCAAATGTTTTGCATCTATATAATGTCTCCACAATTTCTTTGCATAAAGCTGTACAATATACGATGGCTCAAATTACAATTTTTTGGCTTTATGGTGGTATGAAACTGTCGCAATTTCAATGTAATGTACAGTATTAATAAATTACATGAGATATTTTATACTTTATTATAAAATAGGCTTTGTATTTGATGATTTTGCCCAACTATAGGCTAATGTAAGTGTTCTGAGCATGTTTAAGGTAGGCTAGGCTAAGCTGTGATGTCCCGTAGGTTAGGTGTATTGAATGCATTTTTGACTTATGAAAGTTTCACCTTGCAATGAAAATATTGGATTATAACACCGTCATAGGTCGATGAGCTCCTGTATACAGCTCTGGATTGAGAAAACCCCACCTGACATTAGAGTAAAGATCCTATTGCTCCGAGTGGACAAACTCCCGTAAACAGCCCCCTTATGGAATTCTGCCTTAATAGTGCTTATTTTTTTCTGGATATACTGTCTCAGTTTCCCCCAGAAAATATCTCTGCACCAAGGGCTTCAAAAGCTTGCCATTTAGATAGGACACAGTCCTGTACGAAAGTAACTAGTATAGCCAATGAAGAATTATATAGTAAAAAAAAACAGGATATGGAAAGAGATCGAAGAGAAACATACATTCTGGACACAAGATGAAAGGAAGGAAATGTCGTGAAGGGTATGTGTTTTAGCCTAAAATTAGGATACAACTTTTTATAATTCTTTGGCATCTGAAACCAGAGGGGCTTCAAATGGCCTAATCTCAAGTTCCCCTCTGCACTCTGCTCCATGGATAAGGTCTCTTAGCCATACAAGGCTGTACACCATCGGACCAGGCACAGTGCCTGCTTACCTGTGAGTATCAGGCTTCAGTTCTCTGCCAGCCCATACAACTATTCAAACAAGCCAACCCCATCCTACCTTGAGAACTGGGGGCCACCTCAGCCTCTTGATACTACAAAGCCTGCCTCCCACAGCCCTTGCTGGCTCACTCTGTTTCCAAGTGCAGCCTCCATGTGGCCCTGCATGGCATGTGGCATTGTCCTTCCCTGGGCTGTGAGCATATGACTAATTTACTCCTGTTGGTCTCATCTGTCTTGTGTTCAGCCATCCCCATAACCTCAGGGTGGGACTCTCTCTGTCACCAACAGGATGAAGAGGGGCAATCAAAACAGGGTGCGGTGCTATGTCAGCAGCCAGAGGCTTGCCTGTCCAAGGAGCTCTGTGGCCTTGGGCAAAGTGCTTCATCTCCCATGTCTTCATCTTTGTGTATTCCAAGTCATAGAGCAAAAGCTGTTAGAGCTGGTCCAGTCACTTCTGTTTGCCTTGATTTGCTTACATTTTCTCCCTTTGTTGAGGAAATGTCAACAGCCCAGAGTTTGCATTTCAGGGGCTGCTTTGCCAGTGTGGGAAGAGCTGCAGTTGGCTGCAGGGTGGGCACTTCTAAGGGCTAAGGAATACTTGGGCATCAGAACCAGGAGCAACACATGAATGCATGGAGACCACAGCAGGAAGGGAGCTCATTATCTCCCAGAATTCCTGTTTTCTTGTTAGTGGGGTTTTTCCACATTAAATATGTAAAAGGGCATAATCACAAGCATGCTTCTGAGTTCTAGGCATATTTGATTAATTCAGAACAGGCTTTTTATATCCAATGGGGCAAACAAAAGGAAAGGCCAGGAAAACAAGCTACTGAGATTATCTTCCCTTCAGAAACCAAAGGAATGAGAGTAAATAACTTTATTAAAGAAGAAATTGTCCTCAGCTATGTTTTGGGATCATTATTCCTATCTGTCCTTTCAAAGACCTTTGTTTCTATAATAATAGTACTTCATACTTTTTTTGGGGGGGGGTGTCTCTCTTTGATTGTTCACAATCCCATGAAATATAGCAGCAACTGAATATTTGTTGAAGATAGGAGAAGGCAATGCAGATATTATTATTCCCAAATAGCAAATAAGTTAATGGTGTAAGCAGATGAGATGAGATCTCCCGTTTCTTGTTACCATCATATTGCAAGTGAAACACATGGTATGGAGTCCCTTTTAGCAAGCCTGCCATCTCTCTGCGTGGACAGTACTCAGCCTTACTACCCTCAGGGACAGCAGAGACAGAGATATCAAAGGGGAAAAAGCTGGCTGGTACTTAGGGAGGTCTCACAGACTGGTGCATCTTGGAAAGGGTCCAGATATGCAGTTCCAGATGCAATGTCAGTCTTTGTGAAACTGATGATCAGGCCAACGGGAGTAACTCCTGCTCACCAATTTCACAAAGACTGACATAAAAGCCAGATCTTCAATTTGTTAGTCTGTGCTGAGAATCATAATTGTCAAGTGGCATGGATGTGTGTGACAACTGTCCAATTTGAAGATGTACCTTCCTGCCCTGACCCCCAAGTTTAAAAATCTCTGACACAGAGATTCATTTTACAACCACTGTAGCCAAACAGCAGCTCTGACATAGGTATCATTGCCTACAGATAGATGGATTTGGTTGTTATTTCTTGTGACATGCTTAGAAAACTATAGTCATTGATGTTTTGGTGAATGAACTATTTGAGGACCACTTGGGGGAAGGAATGTGATTCTTCCATGACATCCATCTGGCAAGATCGAGAAAGCACAGGAATCAAAACCTTCTGAACTGGTGTTGGCAGCTTGAGAAAACCTGGACAAAAAATATCAAAATGGATTTCTTAATGGAGCACTCTTTTTTTTCCACCATAACATTTTATTGTTAAAAAGTTTTCAACATACAGAAATGCTATAAAATAGTTTGATAAATATCTGTAAATCCTTCACCTAGATGTTCCTGTTGATATCATTTTGAGACATTTGCTTTACCTCTCTTATTCTGTCTTTTGTATGTGTGTGTGTGTATGTGTGTGTGTGTTTGTTTGTTTGCTGGATAATATGAAAGTGAGGTGTTAATAACATGACACTTCACTTCTAGATACTTCAGCATGTGTCTTTTAAGAACAAGGACATTCTTTTTTTTTTTTTTTTTTCCATTTTGTCTTTTTTCGTGACCGGCAACGGATCGCAACCCTCAGTGTCACGCCCGCACCGGACCGGGACCGGCCACGGGATCGCAACCCTCGGTGTTGCTCCTGCCCCTCGCTCAGCCAGTGAGCGGCCAGTCTGTATGTGGGATCCGAACCCTCGGCGGGAGCGCCACCGCGCTTCCCAAGCGGCGCACTGTAGCAGTGCGCCACCGGGCCGGCCCCAAGGACATTCTTTTATGACATACCATTATTGCACCTAATATTTTTAACATTAATATTCTAATATTACCTAATGTGTAGCTCAAATTTCAAATTTCTACTGAAATATATATATATACACACACACACATATATTGAAAAAATGCTGCATTACCAACATTGAAGGTACAGAGGATGATATTATGTAGAAAAAAACAGACATAAAAGAATCTAAGTCTAAAAGTAATTCAGAAAAATCAAACATGAATATGAAGAAGTTTTAAATATTATTATAGCTATTTTATTTCAATTACATTTTTCTTTTCATGTATGCACAAGACTTGATGTAGGATGAGTGTATATCTAAATAAGAGTCTAAGTGATTGAAAGTCAAAGTGGTAAGAAAGCATTGTGTTATAGTGTAATTAGCATAATTGTTTTTCCTTTGTGCTACATAAAATAATGGCATGTCTTACATATGATGAAATATCTGGGCAGTTGGAGCTTCAGAGCCAAGAAGCAAACATGCTGATGCATGAACTCAATTGAGCCTTCTGAAGGGTGACTTGGCATGGCTGGCTCCCTCTCCCAGATCCATTCAGGCTGGAGATGGCCTGAGTGACTCTCGCTCTCTTCCTCCCTTTTCAGGACTCCAGGCAGACATATGCAGCCCCTGTGTGTTGTAGGAGACCAGAATATGCCACCCCAAAATATGCCACTTTGGCATAAGGATTATTTTGAGCTGAAGGCAATCGAGAAGAAACGATACAAGAGAAGCTCTGTTCCCTACCCTATTTGCCTAAAGCAGGACATAAATTTACCAAGGCCAAGGTGTCTTTCCTCCCCTCTCTACCAGAAAGGACAAAGGTTGATCACTGAAGACAACTTTAGACCCTCATCATCTTGGAGATGATACAGAAGAATCTACATGACAAACTCCCATTCATTCACCTGCCAACAGTTTGCCACCCCTAGACAATAAAAGCCCTTTTCCTTTGTCTTGTCACTTCTCTAAAAATTTACCGTTCTTTGTTGAAGACACTTTATATAGCCAAGATCCGCCATGTATCCATGAATCATACATGTTAATAAACTTCTGTTTGTTTTTCTCTTGTTAAACTGTCTTTGGTTACGGGGGTTCATTCCAGCTAAAGACTTGGGTAGAGAGTATACACTGTGGAAATATTCTTCCTTCAGGCTGGTTACTATACAATTAATTTTAAGTTGAGCTTTCACTGTGGATGGACGGCTCCGTTTAGATATTGCCACACCACCTCTGAGCTCTTCTTTAGGCACTCCTCTCGGCTTTTTCAGCTGGCTAGTCATGTTCATTCTGAGTTTATTCTACCCCGTCTGCTCTTGCTGGGCAGTTGGATTTCTGCTTTCAGGGGTCAACTTCACTGCAACCTTCTACGTATGAGCTACGAACTCGTCTCTGCCATCTTGCCCTGGATTCCACTCTGCACGCATGAGTATTGTTGGAGTTTGCAGGACCCTCCCCAGCCTGTCCCAATGGATAGGCCCAGGGAAGCCCTGAGCCAGTAGCATTTGTCCTTCTTTTCAGGGAAAATTTCAAAATAGGTGATGTTTGTCTTTGACGGCTTTTCACCTACATGTGACTTCTTCCCTTTTCCAAAAATTCCAAAATGTCTCTCATTCCTCTTGCTTTCTATCTAATGCCAAACTTCCCACCCCTGGGAAAAGTTTTCTTAACCTGTGCACAGATATGAATGATTTTCTTCTATCGGTGGTTTGGGACATAGTGTAAAGAAAGGAGAGGAAGAAATCTTTTGCTTTCTGGAAATATTCAGAAACCCTGGACACATTTGCTGGAGAAACAGGAACATCTTCTTGCTTGATAGATCCAGGGCATCTTTAGTGGAACCTCAGGAGCAGCTTAACCAAATACCTACCATTTAAGTGCCTAAACACTTGCTCTCATTGAGCAAAGTAACATTAAATAAAGTTATTTAACTAAAAAAAAACCTTTTAAACCAGTCATAGTGGGTTGTATAGCTATTGTTTTTAGTTTTCTAGCAAATTTTCTCCTGTCTCTCTCCTTTTGGTAGCAGACTCCCATCCGTGGCCATAAAGGCATGGCTGCATAGCCTGGGCCAGCTTGTTAGAGAATCTCATTCCCCTGGAGCCTGACCCAAGTTGGGCTAGTAAGAACCCTCCTGCAGGAAGCAGTCATGTTCCCCAGGTGGTGGGAAAGAGAAGCTCTCTTTTCAGGAGTGCTGCTGAATTTGGATTATGGAGGTCTGGCGATGCCAGCAATCACCTTCCTTTCCAGAGGGAGGGAGAGGCTGAGATGAGAAGCAGAAAGAAAGAGGCCTAGTGTGCTAGATCTTCTGTCCCTGAAGTCTGGTTTCTAGAGAACCTCTTCCTTTGATGCTGAGGTAGGTCCCAGCCCTCCTTTCTTTAACCTAATTTGAGTTGCAGCTGTCGTACCTGTTCACCTAGTTATATGATGGTCCCTGAGCAATATGTCAGGGAAACTTGGCTGTACCTTATATTTGATTACACACCGTATATTCCCTCTATTTCCAAAGGTTTTTGCTCACAACATATGTTTGCTTTTGGATAACTGAAAAGATGAAAGTGAACTCTGTTCATAGCCAGTGTTCCTTCCGTCTTACCACTACTGTGGCTGGCACCCACATCAGCTTATGGTTTCCCTTTACACGCACACACAGACACACACACACACAGATACACACACATACACACGTATACACACACATACACATATACACAGATACATACACATGCATACACACATACACATATATACACAGATACACATATACACACACATACAAACACACAGATACACACACACACACACACACATACCAGGTGTGTATACCAAACTGTGTAATTACAGTGGTAAAGCAGCTAATGCCAAATGAATGAGGAGGTGCAGGGATTATGGTAATGTCATAGGTAGTAGAAGAGACAAGCTGAAGGGAATAGGCTCTGCCTAAAGGCAGCCAAATTCAAATTAAAACAACAGCAACACTATGTGGGTCAAAGAAAACATGTCCGTGATCTACCCTGCAGGCTTCTATTTTGCAACTCCTGTCCTAGCGTGTGTCCATTTGCCTCGATCTCTGGGTGAGGATCGTTTGGTTGTGAAGAACAGTTTCACTCGAGCTAGCTCAAGTAAAGGGCCCCTTCCTATAAGTGCATAACAGGTGGTTAAATGAATGCAAGATCCAAAGGATAAGCAGGCCACATGGAAACAGGAGTTGGGCACTGTTAGAAGCCAAGGACACTCCATTGCTGATTACAGTCTCAATATTGAACTTCAGAGTCTCTCTCTCTTTTTTTTTCCCTATCAAATTGGCTTTGGCTCATGAACGTCAGAATCTTGAGGGTTGACTAGTTGCTGGCCCGTGAATCAGACATCCATTCGTTGTCTAATAGGTATATGTTGGAGATGAGTCATGCACAAACGTGGCCACCTAAGCTTATCTCTTCAGTAGAGGCTATGGAAGGAGGTAGAGTAGGGGCTGGGCTGGGCAGACAATTCCAGCTGGCTCCCATGGTGGCACTGCCATCCAAACTTTATTAATTCCAAAATTAATTCAAATTCAGGGAATTTAACTTTGCATATTTTCTTTTAATTTTTTCTGACCTGATAGAAGAAGTGGGACTTTTTTTCCTTTCTAATTTATTTTTTCTTAATTGACCCATGATAATTGTATATATTTATGGAGTACAATGTGATATTTGGGTACATTTATACAGTGTGCATTGATCATATCAGGCTATTTAGCATATCTATCACCTCGGACATTTGTCACCTCTTTGTCTTGAAAACATTCAACATCATCTCAACTACTTACTCAAAGGTACACACTAATTTGTTGACTGTACATTGTTATAGAACACTAGATCTTATTCTTTCCACCTGTCTGCAATTTTGTATCCATTGACCACCCTCTCCATATCCTTTCTCCCCCTTCCTTTTACTAGTCGCTATTAAGCACTATTCTACTCTCTATTTCTATGAGATCAATGTTTTTAGCTTCCACATATAAGTGAGAACATGTGGTATTTCTCTTTCTGTGCTTGGCTTATTTCATTTAAGGTAATTTTGTCCGAGCTCACCCATGTTTCTGCAAATGGCAGAATTTCATTCTTTTTTATGGCTGAGTAGTATTCCATTGTGTATATGTGCCACATTTCTTCAACAAGTCATCCATTGAAGGACATTTAGGTTGGTTCCAAGTCTTAGCTATTGTGAATAGAGCCACGATAAACATGGGACTGCAGGTGTCCCTTTGGCTTGTTGATTTCCTTTCCTTTGGATATATGCCCTGTAGGGGAATTGCTGGTTCCCATGGTAGTTCTATCTGTAGTTGTTTGAGAAACCGCCATACTGTTTTCCATAAAGGTATATTAATTTATAGTCCCACCAACAATGTAGAAGAGTTCCCCTTTCTCTGTATGCTCACCAGTATTTGTGATTTTCTGTCTTTTTGATAATAGCCATTCTAACTGGAGTGAGATAATATCTCATTGTGGTTTTGATTTGCATTTTTCTGGTGATGAGTGATGTTGGGTATTTTTTATATACCTGTTGGCCATTTGTATGTCCTTTTTTTTTTTTTTTTTTGAAGAAATGTCTATTCAACTCATTTGCCCATTTTTAAATCTGATTATTTGTTTTTTTTACTTCTGGGTTGTTTGAGTTCTTTGTATATTCTGGATAATAATCCCTGTTTGGATGTACAGTTTGCAAATATTTTCTCCCATTCTGCTGATTGTCTTTTTGCTCTGTTGATTGTTTCTTTTGCTGTGCACAAGCTTTTTGGTTTGATATAGTCCCATTTGTTTATTTTCGCTCTTGTTGCCTGTGCTTTAGAAGTCTCATTCATAAAATCTTCCCCTAGTCCTAGGTCCTGAAGTGTTTTCCCTGGGTTTTCTTCTAGAAGTTTTATAGTTTTGGGTCTTACATTGAGGTCTTTAATACATTTTGGGCTGATTTTGGTGTGTGGTGAGTGATAGGGGTCTAGTTTTATTCTTCTGCATATGATCTACAGTTTTCCCAGCACCATTTATTGAAGAGACTTCTTTACCCAATGTATGTTCTTGGTTCCTTTGTTGAAAATCAGTTTGCTATAGATATGTAGATTTATTTCTGAATCCTCTTTTCTGTTCCATTGTTCTATGTGTCTGTTTTTGTGCCAGTTCTATGATGTTTTGATTATTTTAGCTTTGTAGTATATTTTGAAGTCAGAGAGTGTGATGCCCCATTTTGCTCTTTTTTTCAGGATTGCTTTGGCTATTTGTGGTCTTTTGTCATTCTATATAAATTTTTGAATTTTTTTTTTTTTTTAAAGATGACCGGTAAGGGGATCTTAACCCTTGACTTGGTGTTGTCAGCACCATGCTCACCCAGTGAGCAAACCGGCCATCCCTATGTGGGATCCGAACCCATTGCCTTGGTGTTATCAGCACCGCACTCTCCCGAGTGAGCCACAGGCCGGCCCCTAAATTTTTGAATTTTTAAAAATTTTATTTCTGTGAAGTATGTCATTGGTAGTTTGATAGGGATTACATTGAATCTGTAGATCACTTTGGGTAGTGTGGTCATTTTGACAATATTGATTCTTACAATCTATGAGTATGGAATGTCTTTCCATTTTTTTGTGTCTTCTTTAACATTTTTAATCAATGTTTTACAGTTTTCCTTGTAGAAATCTTTCACCTTCCTGGTTAAATTTATTCCTAGGTATTTTACTTTTTTTTGTTCCTATTGCAAATGGGATTACTTTCTTGATTTTCTTTTTCTGTCAGTTAGTATGAAAATGCTACTAATTTTTGTATTTTGATTTTATTTCCTGCAACTTTACTGAATTTGTTTATCAGGTCTAGAAGTTTTTTGGTAGAGTGTTTAGATTTCGCTCTATATAAAATCATGTCATCTGCAAACAAGGACAATTTTACTTCCTCCTTTCCAATTTGGATGCCCTGTATATCTTTCTCTTGCCTAATTTCTCTAGCTAGGACTTCCAGTACTATTTTGAATAAAAGCAGTGAGACTGGGCATCTTTTTCTCATTCTAGTTCTTGGGGGAAAGCTTTCAGTGTTTTTTTTTTTTTTTTTTTTTTCTCAGTATGATGTTAGCTGTGAGTATGTCATATACAGCCTTTGTTGTATTAAGATACTTTCCTTCTATACCTAATTTGCTGAGTTTTTATTGTGAAGTGATGTTGAATTTCATCAAATGCTTTTTCTGCATCTATCAAGATGATCATATGGCTTTCTTTCTCTCATTCTGTTGCTGTAATGTATCACATTTATTGATTTGTATATGTTGAACCACCCTTGCATCCCTGGGATGAATCCCACTTGATCATGGTGTATAATCTTTTCGATGTGCTGCTGGATTTGGTTTGTTAGTATTTTATTAAGGATTTTTTGCCTCTATGTTCATCAAGGATATTCACCTGTAGTTTTCTTTTTTTGTTGTGTCCTTGCCTGGTTTTGGTTTTAAGGTAATGCTGGCCTCATAGTACGAGTTTGGAAGAATTTTGTCCTCTTCCATTTTTTTGAAATAGTTTAGGAAGTATTGGTATTAGTCCTTCTTTAAATGTTTGGTAGATTCAGCAATAAAGCCATATGTTCCTAGGCTTTTCTTTTTTGGGAGACTTTTTTTTTATTGATTCAATTTCGTTACTTATTGGTATATTCCGGTTTTCTATCTCTTCTTAGTTCAGTCTTTGTAGGTCATTTGTGTCCAGAATTTATCTATTTCCTCTAGGTTTTCAAATTTATCGGTGTATAGTTATTTGTAATAGTCTCTAACGACCCTTTCGCATTTCTGATTTTATTTATTTGGGTATTTTCTTTTTTTTTTTTTTTTTCTGGTTAGTCTAGTTAATGATTTGTCAATTTTGTTTATCTTCTCAAAAAGCCAACTTTTTGTTTGATTGATCTTTTGTGTTATATTTTGAGTCTCAATTTCATTTATTTCTGCACTGATTTTTATATTTCTTTTCTTTTACTTATTTTGGGTTTGGTTTGTTCTTGCTTTTCCAGTTCCTTGAGGTGCATTGTTAGGTTGTTTATTTGAAATGTTTCTATTTTTTTGATGTAGGTATTTATTACTACAAACTTTTCTCTTAATAATGCTTTGGCTGTGTCCTATAGGTTTTGGTATATTGTGTTTCTAATTTTGTTAGTTTCAAGAGGTTTTCTAATTTACTTCTTAATCTCTTTTTTGACCCATTGGTCATTCAGGAGCACATTGTTTAATTTCTGTGTATTTTTGCAGTTTCAAAAGTTCCTCTTCTTATTGATTTCTAGTTTTATTCCATTGTGGTCAGAAAAAATATTTGATATGATTTTGGTTTTTTTGAACTTGTTGAGACCAATTTTGTGGCCCAGCATGTGGGCAATTCTAGAGAATGTTCCAAGTGCTGATGAAAAGAAAGTGTATTCTGTAGCTATTGGGTGAAATGTTCTTTACGTTCTTTAAATGTCTGTTAGGTCCATCTGGTCTGTAGAGCTGTTTAAATCTGATATATCTTAGTTGATTTTCTGTCTCAATGATTTTCTGAAAGAAGGAAACAATAATAACAACAGTGCAGGGAACTTTCAGGAGAGAACAGGGTTGGCTCACTGGAGATGGGGTTGCTGAATTGATTTTTAGGATGGGGGGTGTGGGGGTGTGGCATGCCAGGGATTCTGAGGCTGGTTTGCCAGTGATGGGGTCACTGTGTTGATTCTTCAACTGGGGCCAGGCCCTCCAGGAGCACATCAGCCAAGGTGTTTTTTACTTGGATGTGTACATATGCAGTGGCTCAAAGACTCAGGGGAGGGTCCATCAGGGGGGCGACAGCTGGGCTGTTGCTCTGAGTCAGGGGTGTGGGCATGCTTTGTCTTGGCTAGCTGGGTGCAGTTCTGCCAGGGCTTGGTCCACTATACCACTTCTCTAAGCCAGATGTGAAGTCTTGTTTCAAGAAGGAGTCTGCCAAGGGCTGGGCTTCTCAGCAGTGGGTGAGGCCATTTGGTGGGCCTGAAGAGAGGGGATCTGGCTACTCCATTCTTGGGAGGTGGACAAGGTTGGAAAGCAGGCTTGCTGAGAGTGAGCCCAGTGAGCTGCCTCTTGGGTGGGACTTTGAGGGTGAGACCACCTGGCTGCTTCACAGAGAGTACGTGAATGCATTTTAATTCCACTGGTCTGAGGCTGTGTTCATTAGTTTAGGGACCCATGAACTGCTTTTCTAGGTTGGGAGCTTGGACACACAGAACTCAGCCCATTGGCAGCAGTGTGTGTGTGAGTATTTGTGTGTGTCTACCTGTCTGGTCTCTGGCTGGGGACGTAGGAGTGCATCAGTTCAGTGGGCCTGGGATTGACTTCCTAGACATGCAGGACTGGAGCCACACTTGCTCCTGGGTCCAGGCTTCAAGCTGCTGGGATCAGGGTGTGATAGCCTCTCTTGTGAGGGAGTGCAGTGGCTGCTGGCCCCAGGGCAGGCCATGCTCCTGCATGGGCTCTGGTTTCAAGATGGCATCATACTACATGAGCTTGGGTCACAGGGGTGGAGGGTGGGGAGCGCACAGCGTTCACTCCTGTTCTGGAGCAATATGGTGTGTGTATTCCAGGCAGCTCCCCACACTTGGCTCTGGGTTTGCTCTGGGCTTGCAAGGACTGTGGAGACCTGCTGCAGTAGGAAATGCAGGCCTTTGTGGTGAGGGTGGGGGCTGGTGTGGTCTTTCTTGCTACCTTTTCCCCACAAGGGAAAGTGTTTCCTGGGCCACTCCCAATGGCAGAGACTTGGGGGCTTAGGCTCCTCTCTATGCTGCCATCCTGGGCCTTTATTGCTCCACAGGGATCTCAACAGTCTCCTGCTATACTCCTGTGTTCCCCCATAGAAGCTCATATCAATATTTAGCTGTCTATTAGTTGTTCTGGTCCTTTTATGTGAGAGGGACATGCCCTAGGCACCTCTAGTCTGTCATCTTTGAAGATGTGAAACTTCCAATAGATTGTATGTATGTGTGAATGTGTATCTAAATTTGTCAATAGCGAACATTCCTCCGGACTTAAACTGGGTCAACTCTTGCAGGTTATTTTCTCTGGCTCCATGGTGATTGTACATCTCTCTCTTCAAACCTCTTTCTCTTATCCCCACAGCAACAGTCCTGCCACAAGTTCTGCATAGGTTAGTACAAAATGTATAGTTTCTTTTACCTTAGGACAATCCTGAATAGCATCTCCCAATTAATGTTTCCAAAGTGCCATTGTCATTAGATTACTCTTCTCCTGGGAACCTGCTATGGCTTCCTTTTGGTTTTCTGTCCTGGAGAAATTAACTTCTCTGAGTCTTCTTGTACCTGATTATAAAATGGTACGATATCAGCCTCGAGGGGCTGAGGAGGTCAGGGCTAGAGAAAATGTCCAAAAATGCTTGGAGCATTGCCCAGCAAAGGGTAAAATAAATATACAACAAAAATAAATATTTGTTTATACCTCACATTTTGGCACTGTTTCCTGAGTCTACATCATGTCCACAGAGACCCCAAGCTCCTTAAGGACATTCCCTCACTCTCCCTGTACCCTGCACAGTCCTCTGGACCAGTCTGATGCCCAGTGAGGCTTGTGCAGTGAAACTGAAGAGTTCTGAGACCCGCACCTAGGAGATGAAGGGCCCAGCCCGTGGCCTGGAAGCAGGTCATTGCCCATGTGCTCAGCTCTTCCCAGCCCTGGAGTGGTCACTTGGTGGGGTGGAAGCCTGTTATTTCTCTGCACCCATGAGCTGCGTCCTAGGCTGCAAGTTTTCTTGACCTTGCTCAGGGAGGTTCCATAGACTTGTCACCCCAGGATGAAGACTCATGGAGCCTATAACTCTCTGCCCTAAGACAGGCT
Organism: Galeopterus variegatus; assembly: GCF_000696425.1. Classification (NCBI taxonomy): domain Eukaryota; kingdom Metazoa; phylum Chordata; class Mammalia; order Dermoptera; family Cynocephalidae; genus Galeopterus; species Galeopterus variegatus. The sequence continues at coordinate 62,320 of NW_007734059.1, read as the reverse complement.
AGGAAGCTGCATGCTGGGAGATTAAATAATAGTCAATAAACAACTGACAGGTCTGAGTTTACATCAACAAATCTCAACCTTGGTCTGGCTTTCTCGATACCAGGAGTGTTCATTACCCTTCCTTGGTTACAAGGAGCAGAAGCACACTCATGTGACCTAAAGGGTCCACTGCCTTCAGCCTAAGATCTAAACTTCTTAGCATGGCATTCGAGACCCCTATGGTCTGGCTGCTCCCTGTCTCACTGGATCACTGGTTTCATCTCTTTCTCTTCTGTTCACACTCTTCCTTCCCTAACACAATACATGACTAACACAACTACACACTCTCACATGCACACACTGTGTGTACACAGATACCCTATGCTCTAGCCACTTCCAACTTTCTTCAGTCTCCTGAATTTATCATCTTCTCTTATATTTGGAGGCTTTTCTAAAGCACTTTTTTCCTCGCTTCTGATTAATTCTTATTCACCCTTTGGATTCAGTGTCATGTCTTTAACAGAAACTCCTGCCCTCCGGAGCTTTCCTGGATGCCTTCTGTCATGCACCTGTGGCATACGGGCCCTCCCAAGGCTCTCACCGCACTGCTTTGTAACTTCTGATGTACTTGTTTATGTTCTCTATTAGATGACAAACTCATATGTCATTTACCATTGTATTGTCACATTTTGTTGGTACTCAAACATTTTTTGAATGAACAAACAAGAAAATGGATGAGTGAACGAGTGAATTTCTCCCCAGTGGGCTCCTGTTGCAGAAGCAATAAAATGAGGTTAAGAACACGAAATTTAGAAATTTGAATCCCACTCTGCCGTTCACTAGCTGAGTGACCTAAACCTCTGGGACCCGGGTAGTTGGTTGGGACGAGAGACGGACTGAGTCCTGCTCTCTTGGCTCCAGGCTCACCAGGACCTGTGTCCAGGTAGGGCCAATTATCAGAGGGCCTAAGCTGAGCTGCCTGGCTCAGGACAGCCTGTCACCAAAGAGATGGGCAAGGTTGTCTTCCTTCCTGCAAACCTCTGCAGTTTAAACAGGACTGTACACCAGTTACTTCTCTTTTAGGGTTTTTGTGAAATGGTACCCTGATTCACTTTATTTTCTCTGGTTAGCCTTTAAAAAGAACAAGGCTTGAATTCTATAATTTTGGGGAGTAACAAAAAGGGAAATGAATAAAATCTGCCTACATGTTTAGACCTGCCTGCACTACGAGGGTAAAAAAGGTTCATGGAAAGATTTGTAGTATCTTTCAATTCTACTTTTCCATGAACTTTTTGAAGTACCCTCATGTAACTCTTACTTCCTACTCCTTTTTTAAAACTTTTATTTTGAAATAACTTAGACATTTCCTACTGGAATCCTCTTTTTGATTTGGAATTTGTTTTTCATCAGAAATGAAGTGGTCTAGGGCTGGCCCGTGGATCACTTGGGAGAGCGTGGTGCTGACAACACCAAGTCAAGGGTTAAGATCCCCTTACTGGTCATCTTTAAAACAAAACAAAACAAAAAACAAAAAAAGAAAGGAAGTGGTCTGAGACAAATAGTGTCTCAGAGACTTTATTCTTTTTAATAGTAATATGAACATTTCATATCCAAGGACAGCGAGGAAGCTGCATTCTGGACAAGACACAGCTAAACTCACCCTTTGCCATCTCATTGGTTAATATGTCTGTTGCTAGAATATGTTGAACTGGAGCCCATGCAAGTGATTTCAGTTGTTGATTCCAAGTTTTGTCTTTCAAGTTCCATATTGTTCCACCTGACCACGGTGGCCAGGAACTTTGAGTAGAAAATAATGACAAGGTGGATTATTGGCCTCCGAGCGCCCCTCACCGGCCAGCCATGCCTTTGGCTGGGTTTCTGTGTGGCTGCTCTCTCCCCATGATGTGTTCAGTACCTTTGCCCCGCCAGCCAGGGCTGAGTTGCTGGGGGAGTGCTTGTTCGCCTTATGGGGACAAGCTTTTAATCACACGTGAAGAGCAGCTGGCCTCCTCTAAAAACACTTCAATAAAGTGCGATTCAGCCCTCAGCCAGCTCAGCCCCGCCGGCCCCAGGCTTCCTTGTGCCAAGTTGCACTAAAGCCAGAAACAGAGGGTAAAAAATTGCTAAGCGGTGTCACGTCTTACGGGCTGGCTTGCTTGGTGTATCCCTATTAAAACCTGGGTGAACGCTGGCTAGCTTCTTTCTCGTTCTTATAAATATGGTCATGTGCATTTTCGTTCCTTTCTTCTCTGCCTTGCTTTGCCAAGACAGCTGTGAGGGCGGATGGATGGCTGAACCATCAGTGGAGCTGTTGGCTTATGAGAGGGATTCCTGGTGTCCCAGCAGATTAGTGCTGATGATGCACATCAAGGGATGGTGTTAGGAGATCACCCGGGAGGTGGCCGAGGGATCAGGACAGTGAGGCCTCAATCCCTTCCCTCCAGCTCTTCTGAGAGGGCCTCAAACGGCGACAGAGAGCAGTGTCCACTAGGTGGCACGGTGACACAGGCACTCACCGTGGTGTGCCTCCCTGGGCCCTGCAGACAGTTTCTGGCCTGATCTTCCCTGAATAAAAGCTGGGTGTAGTGAGAGCAGGGAGCTGAGGATAAACTCACTGAAGCGCCTCTATATGTAGTATCTATTTCTCTAAATCTCTACATATATGTTAGAAGAATTGTGTGGACTTTTTTGTAGAGCCCTGGACAATAACCGATGACGAGAAACCATAGGAAAACAAAGCAAAACAACACAAAGAAACCCTCGATTATGTAGAGGCAATGCCATTTAAAGTGGATCTAACCATCTCTGATACTTAGAAAATGGATCTTAGTATTTGGTGGAAAATATAAGGCTTAAATAGCATTGATGTTATGCCAGGTACTGTCTTCCTGTGCTTTATCTGTAGTTCATTCAATCTTTATAATAACCTTTGAAATAGATGCTGTTAATATACTAATTTTACAAACAGGAAATTGAGGTATAAGGAAATTATGTTACTTGCCCAAAGTTGCAGAACGGGTAAATGCTAGAGCTGAGCTCAAACCTAGAGCGTTTGGCTCCAAAGTCCATGCTCTTAATGACCATGCTGACATAGCAGTCTGGGGAGCTCTGTGTGGGTGCAAGAGAAGCTGCTATGCTTCCTCACTGCAAAGGAAAAAGCTTAGGTTCTAGACTCCTTCATCCCCGACCCCTCCTCCCCTTAATATTACCGCACTGAGATGTCAATGCTACATGTCAGCGTCATCAGAATCCGCATGTTTCTGTTCTACAGCAAGTGTCATCATCCCTACGGACGTAATGCTGGGATGGAATCACTTTCTGTCCTTCTGTTTAGAAGAATATTTTTAAAATCCTCATATTGATTCTCATTCTGATTTTCATTTACAGATAGAAAAATTAATGCATTAAGATGTTTATCCTCTTCAGGATCCATAGGCTATGGCTAGAGAACTTATGCTGACATTCACTCTTCTACCTGCCATTCATTCAGTGATGTTTTCAGGACACATGCAGTGCGCTTGGCCCTGAGGAGATGGCTCAGGCAGGTTGGAGGCCTTCACATCACTCACGTTTTGAAAGAGGAAGCAACACATAAACACACCTTTAAAAGCAGTGCTGTTGGGGCTGTAACCGGGCTTTGGGCAGTTCAGAGAAGGGCTGCCTAACTCTGCCCAAAGATCAGGGCAGCCTTCATGACAGACAAGATCCTCGTGCCGAGCCATGAAGGGTGAGCAGGGTCCTCTAGGTCAACACAGGGGGAAAGAACACAGTGTGTTGAGAATGGTCAGAGTTTGGAATGGCTGTTGGGTTTGGCTGGGAGAACTGTAGAAGAGGAATCCGGAAAATTTGCGCAAGTCTTCATTTTCTGAGCTTTATTCTGTAGCCAAAGGAAAGCCACAGTATGCTTTCCAAGAAGGGAGTAATATCATTAGCTCACTGTTTTAGGGAGAAGACTCTCGTCTGAAGGATGGACTCTGGGACAGGAGAGCAGGGGCTGGATGGGATGAAGAGTCTGGCTGAGAGATTTTTGCAGTAGTCCAGATGAACAAAGACAGGGTGAAGGATACTGACTGGGACAGAGGGAAGGGGTTTGGGGGAGGTGCTATAAATAGGACCTTTATTTATATGCATAGCTATGAATTATTTATAGCCAGCTTTATCCCACAGAGGATTTGGGGTAGCTCCACAGGACTTGATTAACAGAGGAACATAGGGGCTGAGGGAGAAGACAGAACCAGCAAGACCCCCAGGCTCTGGGTTGGACAAACTGGGTGGATGCAGGCACTTGAAAAATACAGGAAATGAAAAGAAAGGGGACATCCAAAGCTTAATTTCAAATGTAAAGTTTGAAGTGCCGTGGACAGTCAAGTGGCTATAAGGATCTGCACCTAGTGAGAAAAGTTGAGGTTGGAAATGTAGAATTTGGAATGATCAGAATACTGGTGCAGCCCGACCCTCTGAGGGCGGATGTCATTACAGACTCCAATAAAAAGTTCGAACCACTGAGTTGTTTCCAAATATTTGGCTATTTAGTATCTCATAGATCCGAGGGCATTTCTTTACTTTTCATCTAAAGTTTCAATATCATATAGACAGGTTTAGTGAGGAAGAGCAGAGCTGAGCAAAGAACACAGTGTTTCCAAGGTTTCTATTGGTTTGCCTTTTCTTGTGCCTGAAGTCCCATACACATTTTTTACTCAAAGTTCTTCCCAAGACCAATCAAGGGTATGGAGGGAAAAGACCATGAGGTTTCAACCAGATGATTTGCGGATTCTAGACAAGACTCTCCCTCCAGTGCCTGAGCTCTCTGGCTTTTTGCAGAACCGGAAAGAACATGTTCCACTCACAGGTGAAGAAAAGGAGGGGATTGGAGCCAGCCTCAGGCTTGCATTTATTTTAAAACTGTGTAAATTGTTTAAAATATGATATGTAAACTTGCTGTCAGGCCACTTTTCACTTTAAGCAGCCTTGACAGTTAACCACTAGGTTTCTCTGGGGCGGAAGAAGGCGTCGGGTGTTCTTTCAGGCCACTTTCTAGATGGTGCAGGGGCAAGGTAGAAGGGTTTGCCGTCTGCTCTCAGCTTTGGCAAAATGAAGAAATTGAAGGCAGATGTACCAGCACGTGGGCAAAATTAAATGGGAGATACCTCATTCCTCCAGCGTCAGGAACAACCCTCAGTCCGGCTGGTTTACAACAGCAAACCATTTCTCTGTCATCCTACACACACGCAGCACACTGGCCACGGCTCTGCTCCAGGCTGTGGGCTGACGCTGGGTCCACTTCTCATGTCTTCTTGCATCTTCTCTTTCTGGAATTCATGCTGCAGGAGCAACATGCAGCCTTGTGGCAGAGAGCAGCAGCACAGAGGCTGAGCCAAGCCATGCAGTCTCATGTCAATCTACTGCTCAGACATGCCTGTGTCATGCCCACTTGTGTTCCATTGGCCAAAGCAAGTTGTGTGGCCAAGCCCCAAGTGATTGGGGGCAGGAATGTGTTATGGGCAAGGAGGAGGTCAATACTTAAGCATAGTTACACTGTCTGCTTCAGTTTTTCACTCATTTAGCACATGCCTGTGGAGTGCCAACTTTGTGCCAACATTGTGCCAGAAATTGATCTATAGAAATGAATCTGTTCCCTGTCCTCGTGGAGCTTACAGTCCAGTGGGGAACACAGATGATCAAACCAGCAATGATAATGAATGCTGAGCCCAGCCCCAGATTTCAGACCCCTTATAAGGATAATAGAGGCACCAGAGCTTAGTGTGACTGCCATGAAGTTTTAGGGATAAATTACTGCAGGACGTCATATCAAGGCCCCGTCAACATTCTTCTGTGGATGGGGTGGGGAGTGGTGGAAGGATTCTGTTTCTGAAAATTCTACTCAGGCCACTGGCCTCCTGGGACTATTTATGGCCTCCTTTGTTGAGATAGTGTCAGGCCTAGCATGTTACGTGCCTTGACATCCTCCATCTCACCTACCACCTGCAAACCCAGCCCCAGCTCAATTCCCAGTTCAGTCATGTCTTGAATCAGTAAGGACGTAAAAAGATCCAGCTCTGTATTGGGGCTGAGGATCAAGTTACCCCCGGGCCTCCCTGGGCAACTTCTCCATTTGTCTCTCCATGTCCAGCTGCCCCACTTTTGAAAACTAGATTCCTGCTGCATTCCTGACCTTTCTCTGTAACTTCCCCAACTCTGCCCATCCTGCTCTGACCCAGTCTCCCAGTGATTCTTTTCATACCCAGTGGATCCCCAGTTCCGGGGTCGATAAACTCTGGCACTCCCTCAACATTTTCACAGAAGGGCATCTCTCACAAGGCTCTTCCCTGTGGGTACCACTTCTCCTCTAGCCTCTTAAACTCAGGACCATGAGACAGGGGGAATGTTCTCTTTACTCCCTAGGGTGGCTTCCTTTACCCTGGTGTGCTCCTTTGAAAGCAGAAATTCTTGGTTACATATATGTGGATGGCTCCACTGGCGTTGAGGGAAGCCCCCGGCAGCGGGTGACTTCTGCTGTGCTCCATGCGCACTCCTCAGTGCAACCAGATTGTTGCAAAGGTGCTGAGGAGTGGGTACATGTACACAGAGTGCTAACGATGGCCAGGAAACGATGGCGTTGAAATATGGCAGACCAGAGTTTCTATCAATGGCTCGTTCATGTTTACCTCGGACATGAGTTCTTGGCATCAAGAATAGTGACCTTGAACATAGGGGTCCATGGCCACAGGTGAATAGACATACGCCCAGAAGTTCTAGAGAAATTTACACAGGTCTAGCTGAGGCTGAAAGCAAGCCAGGCAAGTGGGGAAACAGCTCAAGTGCCCTGTCTGCAAAGCTTTACTAAGATTTATTCGGAAAGTCACGGTCTCTCCTAAAATGAATTCGCAGATTGCCTCGCTCTGATTACAAAAAGAATGTTGAGGTCTTTATTAACAGTCATCATTGGATTCCTTCTCTCTTTAAGGAGATTAATTAGGTAAATTTCATTACAGTAACACTAACTTTCTTGGAAAGAAACCATCCAACTTGAGAATGACTTTGAGTTTATATCTGGAAACTAAGCAATGTTAATGTTTACAGTGAGAATGTGAGACGTTGAGTTTTAATAGATGTTGATGTCATTCTTGGCATCTTGCAAATGATATAAACTATTCTGTGAAGAGGTAACACGTTGTTAAATGTAACCAAAATGCAAAGAAAGAAGTGAAATGTACACACACACTGTTCAACACTGCCTCCCACTTACCCACCCTGCACTTGCCATCTGAGCTGAACCAGAAAACGGCAGCTGACACCCTCCATCTATCACAAATGTCTAGGTGGAGACATGGAGGAATCTTTCCCATTCTATTTAGTGGTTGGATGCTCTCGTATTTTCAAAGGGAGCAAAAGAAAGAGAGGTTCTGCCACTACTTGTGGTCAGACCAGCTGCTGACCCCACCACTCCCCGGGCCTATATCCCCATGCGTAACATGAGAGGTCTAGGCTCACTGGCTTACAGGGATCAGCATAAAACCCTGTGTAGAAAATAATTTTCCTGCCATATGGGTAGATTGTCCAACATGCAGCCATCTGACAACCTTCCCTTCTGCCTCCAAGGACATCTGGAAACTGGGGGACTGACTCTTTACAACTGCCCAGGTGGGTGGGTCTTTCAGGTCCTGAACTGGCTTCGATGACCGTCAGGGGCCAGGACAGTTTCAGATGACCTCAGTGACAAAATGGTAAAAACTCGCTCTTGGGACCCTCTTCCCCACTTCGCTCTGTCCTCCCCTTGCTTTGCCAGTTTTCAAAGAGTGTCACTGTGTGTTCTGTCATTTGCACACTACTGGGAGGTGGGCAGGGCAAGATTCGTATGCAGAATTGCTCAGCGAAGCTCACATGTGTTAAGTAAATTGAAATTCTGGAGAATTTCTTTCACAGTCCTTGGGAGAGGGGCATCTCTCTGTAAGTTCTTAGTGTCCCTGAGATTGTTCCATACAGCAGGTTCAGATAATTGGATTACTTGGGTAAGAGTTTGACAAACCCTGGAATGACCTGTACATCTGATCTCCCCTATTAGTTAATTTGGTTCTCTTTGGGGGCTATAGAATTTGGTCAACCTTTTAGTTGGCCTCTAGACCACTGAGTGACCAGAGGACTAAACTGGTCTCCACGTAAGAGGTTATAGGGTTTGTCTCTGAGGTCTCTCTTCTACCACCTTTAATGTAAAATGTCATGTAGATGGAGTTTAAACAACCAAAGGCATGTTTAAGATCCCAAGGGCCTCAGAACAGATTTGCCCGGGCCCAGATAGTCCAGGTTCCTGGCATGCTCTGGAAGTTTGGGCCTTCCAAGGAAGCAGGAATGTGAGCATTGTTGCATGGACTGCATACACCCTCAAAATAAGGTGCTCTGTTCTGGACTCAGCAACTTAAGAGGATGGGAAAAAACACCATGAAAACTCAGAGGTGAGCCATGAAGATAAGGAATAGATTGGAAAATGTTATTTTTGAGTGAAGATGGAAAAACTGGGTGAGCTCACCTTGGAGAGAGATAGTCAGAAGGAAGATTGGTAAGAATCTTCAAACACATAAAGATTATTTTACAGAGACTGGAGACCCTTTGCTCTCCATGAAGGAGGTATGCACTCGTGGTTGGGTGGATTCAGTTAGTGGGAGGAAGTATGAGTCTAAGAAAGTGGTCAGATGTCCTTCTCTGGCACTTTGTATGCAGGGTGGATTCTCTTCTTGCTGGTGAGATTTACAAGTTGAATTCTCCGACAGTAGCAGAGGGACTAGATCAGACATATCCACTAGCACTCGCCCTGGCACTTCTAATTTTTCACTGAAGGCCAAATAAAATCCACGCACAGATTTATGGAAAACAGCATTGAGAGCACAAGAATGTTAAAGAAAAAGGAAAATACTTTAACTGTCAACTGCAGGAATTGTAAGCGTGAGAGCTGGGATATAGGGCCAGTGTCTCCATACATATAAATGCCTGGCTTTGCATCCTCAACTATTTCTGAAACCATTTACAAGATCAGACTAGCTGTTCTTTCAAGCTTCCAGGATTCTAGGATCAGATTAGTGCTTTTAAAAAAGAATGTTCTGAATTTGTCTATAAACTATAAAGGAACAACTCACCCTGTCTATTCCATTGGCTGCTCTGAAAATGAAAAAAGAAACAAGACTGTAACAGCATCAAAGGCCTAAGCCAATGGCAAGGTTTGATTTTGCTTCGAGTTGCCTGATTTGCAAAAGGATAAGTAGCGTTCCCATGTTTGCATGTGTAAATAATAGATGAGGCCACTTCGGGCCATGCTTCTTGCTGTAAGGTTGGCTTTAGTGCTGTCGTGTCTAGAATCAGGCGCAATGCGCTGTGGTGGGATGGGCTCCGGACCGCAGTGCTCCGTGGTCTGCTTTCCTCCCCATCTCCATCACTAGGGACCATGTGATTGTAGGTGAGCCACTTACCTTTCAGACTTCTGGTTTACTTACCTGTAAGAGGAGGACGTTAGAGTAGACCAGTATTTCCTAAATGTCAGGCAATTGTGACTAAATGTCATATCTTTACCTTCCAAATGCTACTTGTACTTTGATATTAATATTTCTGTTTATATTAACTCATTTTTAATTACATAAATTAATTTAAAAGGTGATTTCATATCTTATTATACAAGGAAAGCTACACCACTTGCTATAAATAGAAAGTAAGCACAGAAGTAAATACAAGGAAAACAAAACTGTGTTATTAAATTCTATCTAGTAACTGCTGCTTGCCAAAGATGGCACCAGAGGTTTGTGCTCTCTTTATTAAAAAAAGATTAGCAAGTGTTAGAAAAGTGTTAAAGATCTATTAGTCCCAAACTGGTACTTCTTTCATGTAATCATGAGGGTTGAAAGAAACGTGAAAGACAGGCTACCTCTTTTAAGAAAACTTTTTGTGTTGAAATGATTTTAAACTTACAGAAAAGTCGTAAGAACAATACAGAAGAACTCAAGTAGGTCTTTCACCTGGATTTACCAGTTCTGAGAGCTGTCCACATTTGTTTGATCATTCTCTCTCTTTCCCTGTATGTACTTACACTTGTTTTTTTAATTTTTTTCCTGAACCATTGAGTAATTGCATGCCCCTTAATACCCCAGTATGTTTTTCCTAAGAATGGGGGACGTCCTCTTTTATGACCACAGTATAATGATGATATTCAGGAAACTTAATATTGATGCAGTACTTTTATCAGGCTGCAGTCTATAGTTCAATTTTGTCAGTTGATCCAAGAATGTCATTTACAGTCAGCACTCCATATCTGCAGGTTCTGCATCTGCAGATTCAATCAACCAAGGGCTGAAAATATTCAGGAAAAAACAAGTAAAGAATAACAATACAACAATAAAAATAAAGCAAATAAAAAACAAAAAAAAAGAAAAAAGCAATACAATATAACAACTATTTACATAGCACTTACATTGTATTAGGTATTATAAGTAATGATGATTTAAAGTATATGGGAGGATGTGCATAGGTTATATGCAAATACTACACCATTTTATATGAGAGACTTGAGCATCCTTGGATTTTGGTATCCGTGGTGAGGGTGGCAGGATCCTGGAACCAATCCCCCCGGATACTGAGAGGTGACAGTATAGCATTTTATCCCAGGACAGGATCTAATTTAGATCATGTTTTGCATTTACTGATCCTGTCTCTTTAGTCTTTTTAAATCTGGGGCTGGACGGTTATCTCAGTTGGCTACAGCATGATGTTAATAAATGCCAAGGTCCAGAGTCTGATTCCTGCACTGTCCAGCTGCCGAAAACAAAACAGAACAAACAAAAAAGTACTATCTCAGATCTGGAACAGTTCCTCAGCCTTTCTTTGTCTTTCATGACATCAACATTTTTGAAGAATGCAGGCTGGTTACTTTATAGACTGACCCCAAATTCCTGGTTGTCTGATGTTTTGTTTTGATTAAGTTCAGGAAAGACTAGCATACTTCTGATTCAGTGTTATTTAATGCCATGTCCATGTTCCTATGAACTCATCTCTTGTGTAGCAGTGAGAGCCACCCCACGCTTGGCTCACACTGAAAGAAACAATTTCTACAGTACCTTTTAGTACATTTTAGCTTATATTTCTGAAGAAATCTGGACACTAATATTAACCAAATCACATTATCTGAAGTAAATCACATCATACACAGTATTTCATGTTGTTTCTGGTGCTGCTAGATATTGTATAGACAGCCTAAAATTTCAAGAGAAGATCTTTTTTCATTCCTGTATGACAAGAATCACAATGATGCTTTTCATTTGAGAGTCAAGCCTGGGTGGGGAGAGGGTAAGAGAAAGATACATGAGTTACGTGTAGAGTTAATGGGTATAGCAGTAATTCCCGCTTAATGTGGCCTCTGTTGTCAACAGGAATAGAAAATAAAAAATGGGAGAGAGATGGCCCCTGGTGAGGGGCTATTTGGGTCAGAGTAGAAGTCTTCACGGGAAGTTAGAGGCAGGCAACAACTGGTGGCCGAGAAGTATGACTCAAGTCTAGTTCCCCTTTTGCTATATGAAGTACCTGTAGTCTTTAAAAGTATGTTCAGAGACAGAAAACCAACTCAAACTAGCATAGGCCAACAAAAGACTTTATTGGCTCACTTATTAGGCTTCAGGAGTGGCTAGATCTAGGGGACTCAAAATACATCATTAGGACTGTCAGTCAGCTCTGCCTTTTTCATTTTTTTCCTTTTATTTTTTTGGTAGCTGGCCATGAGTAGGAATTGAACCCTTGATCTAGGTGTTATCATCAGCTCTGCTTTTTTCTGTGCTGGCTTCTTACTCAAACAGACTCTCTCCATCTGGATAGAAAAAAATGGCCCTTAGTAGTTCACATAATGATCACAATTTCATAAGGAAAGACCCTCTTTCCCGTATTAGTCCTCCAACATGGGCCCTGACTGACCTCACCTGGGTCAAAAGTTCACCATGGGACCCACTGTTGTGTTTAGGAGAAAGGGATACTCTGATTGGCTCGTCCTGTGTCACATACCTCCCATTCACGGGGAAGTCAGGGCATGTGATTGACAATGCCATCAGATGTAGAACAGGCAGTCCCCCAATGGAAAAGATGTTAGTCAAGAAAAAAATGAACAGATATTCAATGCAGTTATGATGCAGTATAAAGGAGGATTTGTTGAATTCTCTGATGTTGTACAAAGAATTGGTGCCGTATAGTAGTTAAGAGTCCAGGCTTTGGGTGTGAATCATTGCTCCGCTATTCACTAGTTCTGTGGCATGGGCAAATTCTCTATGAATTTGAATTTCTTCATTTGGAAAATGGAGAAAATATTAGGTACCAAATTATCAAGGTTCTTAGTTGCAAACAAGAATTCACTCTATCTAGTATAAGCAGAAAGAGATCTATTAAAGATATTAGATGGCTCATAGGACCCCAGAGGGCCTACAGAAAGGGACTTGGGGGTACGTTCCCAGGAATAACTCCCAGAGCCCTTCCCAACTGGCCTGTTCAAGGTGTCCCATTCTAGCTGCAGTGGTGTGGCAGCTGCTGCCACTGTCTATCCCAGAAACATACCACCTCCATCGGCAATCATGCTGGAAAAACAGAAGCCCTTGCCATGCCTGTTTCTCTGCACAGATTGTTTCTGAATCAAACTCTGGCAGGGGTGTGTCTGACCAGTGGAACTGTGTTTACACACCAGGGTGGCTTCACGGCATGCAACCTGTGCTGCTGCACAGGGCTCCCCTCTCAGGAGAGCCATCACACTTGGTTCAGTGCTCTGCTGCTGTCGCTGCCTTGAAGTTCGTAATATTTTTATCCTTGAATTTGTGTTTTGTACATGAAGTCTGATGGGACAATGAAGCAAGTGCATGAAAAGTGATACACCGGATGGCAGCACATGCGTGGGCTGCCATATGGGCTCAGGCCTGCAGGCATGAGGGCAGCGAGTGCACCAAGCATCCACACCCTCACCTGGGGTAGTCCAGAGCATCCTGAGGTTCTCAGGTGGTGGCCAGGCAGGAGCCTTGCCCAGATTGTGGTGGTAATGACGACAGCAGTAGCAGAATAAGAAACAGCAACTGTGGTTGGCAGGGGGAGGCCTGGGAGAGAGAAGGGGCTTCATGTGGGGTCGGATAGGGACCATTGGTAGGAAGGCAGGTCGTCTGTGCATCTCTGCAGCAACAGCACAAATATTAACTCTCCATCCCGAGAGCAGGATAGGGACTGTCGGTACTTGGTAAATTATTACAAAATAAAAGCGCATACAGAGAAATTGCAATAAAGCATATTAGAGAATTATTAGAATTCTTCAAAGAGTTTAGAATCTTTGGTTTTGAAAACTGCTGCAACATTGCGAAGCAAATATCCATAGGGTTAGAAACAAAAATTAAATTTTGATTGTCACATTTGATGGAAAAGAACTCTATTTCCATATGAAGCTTTGGATGAACCAAATATTAACAAGGTAGATAATTTTATGATTAATTTTTCTTTGTAACTGAAGATACAGTGATGGAATATATAAACAGGGATGCTAAATAATTTACAGATCATAAAGCCACTTTCAGTTTCCTGTACAATTTCAACAAGTCACAGTAAATATTAAAATTCCATTGTATACATTTGCCATCTGAGATTAAATTTAGATTTACAAAAAACTGATTTGTATGAGGAGTTAAATCTTTCCAGAAAATTTTTTCTACAAGAATCGTCAGCTCTCGATGTACTAAAATTCGTCCTTAAAATTATCAGAAATGTATCCTAATGTTGTCGGACTATAAAATACTCTTAACAACTCCAGTAACGGTGGCATCAACAGAAAAATCCTTCTCAAAATTAAGAATTATCAAAAATTATTTGTGATCATGCATTTGCCAAGAACAACTGACATTGCTTTCAATTATATTCATTAAAAATGATGTTGCTAAAGCATAAATTTTGATGAGCTAATAAATGAATTGGCAGAAAAGCAAGTTAGAAGAATCTTATCATCAATCAAGATATCACATTAATATTGATCCTGTTATTTAAAATTATGACACAATTTTTTTGCAGTTTGTAAATTTATGTTAAACTATAGCATCATTATTACCCCATAGTACATTTTATGAGTAAAAATATTCTAAAAGAAAAATGGATTATATTAGTACCTTTAACTGCTTCTCTCCTACTTTCTGAATAAGGGTCCCACATTTTCAGCTTTCACTGGGGCCCACAAATTATGCAGCTGGCACTGGTTACAAGCTTGTACTTTAGGTGCAAGTGAAGCTATGAAGTGTAGTTTTGGGGGATTCTACCTTGGGAAGGAAGGTTTCCTAAAGTGAGAAACCAGCTAGTCAGGAAGGATAGAATTCCAGCACGCCACCCACCTCTCTGGCTACCAACCTACTAACCATATTTATTTTCTATCTTGGTTTGGGTGGTCCCAGCAAAGTCTGAAAAAAGAGGAGATTCACTGCATTAATCTTTCCATTCTAAGGAAGGATCGGCAACTTCCAAAGGCCAGGGTGGTGCATCAGAGTGAAGCCAGCTGTCCTTAGGTCTGTGAGGGGAGGTGTCCCTAATGACATGTGGCCACTTGGCTCCAACTCAGCTTTCTCAATGCCTCTGGGCACCTGCCTGCCTCTCAGAAGCTACTTTTGCTCTTTGATGCTTTCCTAATGCTGTTAAATGCACAGAATGGATAAATGGCAAATATTTACCTTTCTCAAAGCTAGGTCCTAGGAACCTCGTATTGATTTAAAAGGGTTAGTCATGTAATCTCATGACATCTTTATGTTTGCTGGATGGCAGTGAGTAGTTCTAAATTTTCCTCTGCAAATATCCTGAAAGGAAAAGAAGAACAAGTTGTTCTGAATTGAGGGATGAATTTGAACTTGTATAGTCATGGATGGCTGAATGGTGGGGACTCGTTCTGAGAAATGACTCGTGGGGCGATTTCATCATTGTGCAAACATCACAGAGTGCACTTACATAAACCCAGCTGGTAGAGCCTCCCACACTTCTCTCATCCTACGGGACCGCTGTGCACATGTGGTCCATCATTGACCAAACGTAGTTATGCGGTGCATGACTGTAAATCAGAATTCCCCCCAGAGACTTGCCAAAGATGCATTTGCTGTCGGTGTTCGGGTCTTTCTTTTTATGCCCTAAAAAACGCCGTAAGCGCTTGAGTGTGTGTATGGCCAGTTTCCTAAAATAAGTTTCTTGTGTCTCGTTCTTGCCCAAAGACTGACCATCAAGCTCCCTGGGAAAGCATGGCAGTTACAAAAGGAAGGAGGACCAGTCTTGCACCCCTGGAAAGAGACCATTGAGACCCAATTTGTTAATGTTTTGCAGATCACCAAGACCAAGTTCTTCAGTTTAGAGTAAGAGCCTTGAGTCCGAGGAGTCTGCCTTGTCGGTTGGTGACAGAGTTTGGATCTCCTGTGTCTGATCCATGGCTTATCTGCTTCTCGTCCACTCTGTCCCTCCACCACCAAGACAAAAGGAGGAGGTGTTCAAGGGCAGCCATCTAATGGGCTCAGAACACCTGTTTATCCCAGGACATGGTGACTTCTGGGCCTGAGGCTCGCATAGCAGGGAATATAAAGGAGAGGTCATGACCAGGGGTGAGGTAGGACAGGAACAGTGGCCGGAAAACTGCTTCGGGCTGGGATTGGGAAGCTAAGAAAGTGAGCTTGCATGCCATTTTTGTGTAAGCAGAGAAAAGAAAAGGCATCTGACTTTGGCATCCCAAGAAATTTGCACGTGCGTGTATGTGTGTGTGTTTAAGGGAGTGATGGCTGTGGGGTCACGGTCCCAGCTCCGTGACCGATGAGGTGTGCACTCTGGGCAAGTCAAATCAAGTCATCTCTCTAGGCCTCAGATGCCTTCATTATGAAACAGGGAGACTTTTCATAGTCATTTCGTAGGGAGACTGTGAGGTTATCTGTGCAAAGCCCTGGGATCAGTGCCTGGCACGCAGTAAGTTCTCCATAACGTGTGCTGTTATGGTCATATCAGACAATATGTATGACCTGCAGTTTTCAGACTGTTGATATCCTGGGACTCCTGCCCACCAGCTATACTTCTCCCCTGCTGTACACAGGGCTAACACCCACCTATCCAGATTGCATATCAACACTGTTGTGCTCAGAAAGGGAAAGGCTCACTTAACATGCCCACCCGCTCCTCCGCGTGGGGATGCCTGGTTCCCTCACCCCCAGACCTGCCTGGTAGCAATGGGCACTGTCAGATGTCTACTGACCACAGCTTCTATCCCTATCCCTAAATGAAAACAATCTCCTTCTCTCAATCATGAATCTATGTCTGAATTTTCCTATAAAATAAATGAGATCTTAAAACTTATTCCTCATAGCTGATTTTTTACAGGAAAAAAAAAAAAAAACTTTTGCATGACTGGAACAGGATTGCCACATTGAACAGAAGATTTTTATTCATCCACATTAGAAGGAAACCAAGCTTGCTCCTTGTTTCTTCTTTCACATGACTTTATGGGCCTCCTAAGTTTCCTGGCCTGTTCATTAATTTTATGTGTCAACTTGGCTGGGCCACAGGACTGAGATATTTGGTCAAACACTACTCTAGATGTTTATATGAAGGTATATTTTTAGATGATATGACCATTTAAATCAACAGACTTTGAGTAAAGCAGACTACCCCCCATAATGTGGGTGGGCCTTATCCAATCAGTTGAAGGCCTTAATAGAAAAAGACCTTTCCTGAATAAGAGGAAATTCTGCTAGCAGCCCGCCCTCAGAACGGAACTGGAACTCTTCCCTGGGTCCTTAGCTTGCCAGCCTGCCCTGCAAAGTTTGGATTCACCAGCCAATTCCCTAAAATTCCTTAAAATAAATCTCTCTTTGTCTCTCTCTCTCTCTATATATATATATGCACGCGCGCACACACACACACACACACACACACACACACACAGAGTTTCATTTTTCTGGAGAACCTTTACTAATATAGATATCCAGTCTCTGTTATATTGCCCTCTTGGTGACTTTTGCATTTCATTAAACAATTTTTATGTGTTTTTTTTCTGATGATAGAACGCAAACACACTGTGGAAAACAGAAAATACAAACAAATAGTGCAAAGATGACCGCTGTAACCATCTTGCTGAGTGCCCTTTTCTTTATGCACATATAGACGTGTATACTCGACAAAATTTGGATCATGAGCCTTTTTTATTGTAAAAATAATTAATTGTAAACATTTAAAAAATGTTATTAAAATTGTATGAAAAGATGTTTGGGGGCCAGCCCCGTGGCTCACTCGGGAGAGTGTGGCGCTGGTAGCACCAAGGCTGTGGGTTCGGATCCTATATGGGAATGGCCAGTGCGCTCACTGGCTGAGCGTGGTGCAGACCACACCGTGCCAAGGGTTGCGATCCCCTTACCGTTCAAAAAAAAAAAAAAGATGTTTGGGGGCCAGCCCCGTGGCTCACTCGGGAGAGTGTTGCGCTGGTAGCACCAAGGCTGTGGGTTCGGATCCTATATGGGAATGGCCAGTGCGCTCACTGGCTGAGCGTGGTGCAGACCACACCGTGCCAAGGGTTGCGATCCCCTTACCGTTCAAAAAAAAAAAAAGATGTTTGGGGCCTGTCCACTAGTCTGCTTTTGTTGGAAATTTATGTTGTTTCCTATTTTCTGTTATTATAAATAGCTCTGCAATAAAAGTTTTTGTACATAAATCTATGTTTGCCTCTCATTATTTCCTTAGGGAAGATTCCTGGAAGGGGAGTTACTGAGAACTTTGGTCTTATAAATGAGAGAATTATGAAAAATGGAAAGGAAAATGCAATAAATTAAATGGAATTAGGTTGCTCGACTCATTTTAACTGAGAAAATAAGAAACACCTGACCTCCTCCATGGCCAAAATCAAGGTCGTCAACGTTATTTAAGGAGGCAGTTAGGAACGGTAGAAAGAGCACCGGGTCAGGAGGCAGAGCTTGGGTTCTGGGCTCACTTGGTTCCTCTTTTCAGTCAGGGGACCCTAGGCAAGGCTGACCTGCTCTGCTCCCGGTTCCTTTTTCTATAAAGTGGAGGTATAGTAACTGTCCTGCCACTTTGCAGGAGGCCGTGTGGAGCCATTGCTGGAATGTGTGTGAACCGGGCCTCTCAACCACTGGAGCCTTCCTCCCCTTCCAGAAAAGGTAGAGCCCTACTGCTTTTGTGAAGTCTGTTTTAACTTCCGAAGGATAAATCTGTAGCCTCTTCTCTAACACTTTCTCCCAGCTCTTTTCCAGCCTATACAGTCATCCTTCGGTATTCTTGGGGGATTGTTCCAGGACGCCCCGAGGACAGCGAACTCTGCAGATCATCCAGCCCCGCAGTTGGCCCTCTGTATCCGCGGCTTCCATGTCCCGCCAATGCTGTATTTTCAATCTGTGGTTGGTTGAATCTGCGGCTGTGGAACCCGTGAGTACGGAGCGCAACCGTATTTATTGAAAAATATCTGCGTGTAAGTGGACCCATGCAGTTTAAACCCATGTTGTTCGAGGGTCTGTATAATGTGGAATTATAATGATCCGTTCACACTTCTGTGCCTCCAGCTGGCCTGCGAGTCGCAGTCTTACTCATCTTTTCTTGCTGCTGGTGCTTAGTATAGTGTAAGGCATGCAGGAAATGCCTAATAAATGTTGACTAAAAGAAACTGTCAAATGCTAACTGAACACAATACCATCCACATGCATTTATTAAGCACCAATGGTATGTCTCTGGACTCAAGGTGCTCACACCACAGCAGAACAAATACAGCATTTAGTGAGTGCCCAGTCGGCTGTGCAGATGCACAGCACTGCAGGAGCTTGGAGCAGAGCAGAGGGCCATTGCTGAGGGCCCTGGTGGTCGGGGACGTCTTCTTGGAAGGAAGAGAGAATAAAAAGATAAGGGCAATGTCGTGAGCAAAGGTGGTCTAGTGGCTTAATATGTAGTCTGGTATACAGTAGGAACTTTATAAGTACTTACGACTGAGTGAATGAAGAGGATAGTGGATCATGACATATTCTGAGAACAAGATGGCCAAATTGTACCTTCCCAAAGGGACTGTCTATTGCATCAATGCAAAAACATTGTGTCCAATAAATAGGAACAGAAGGTCTAATCGCCTCATCAGTTTCCAAATACAGGTATAATGCTGTTTAACTAAATTTCCTCAGAGCTGCATGTAAAAGCACAGGCCCATGTACCACACATGCTCCTCTGCCTCCCTCCCCTGCCCTCTCTGGATCTTCAGCAATCCTATAATGAGCCACTGGGCTACTCTGTTGAAACAGATTCCATGAGCAGGTGACATGACACTCTGAGGTGTCCTGCTTGGTTCTTAGTTTCCTGAGAAAGGTTTCACTTTTAGAGCCACTTTGTCCATTCTGTTCTGGCTGATGTGGCCCAAACTTTTATTTGTGTTGAAGTTTTGTTGCTTGCCAAAGACTGAAAATCTGGAGTTGTGGGGATTTATCACAAAATCATCAGTAAATTACCAAATATTCACCTTGGACAATATATTTTGTTTCTCAGCATCTGACTTTAGATAAGAGATTCAAACTTGTCTTTGGAATTGATAGGTTGTAGATTGACACTTTTCAGGTAAAATTAGTTTCAGCTGTAAATAACAGAGATCCCTCCCCTCAAATAAACAAGATAGTTTAATTCTTCCACACCTACAAGAAGTCCAGAGCTAGGTAGTCCAGGGTTTGTGAGTTGACTCTGTTGTCACCAGGGATACAAACCCCTTCTTTCCTCTCATCCATCCCTAGGATGTGGCCTGCTTCTTTGTGTCCCTCGTGGCTGCTGCAGTGTCAGCCATCTGAGACACTTTCTAAACAGCAGGATGGAAGAAGTGAAGGAGGGTGGTACAACTTCTCCCTTTCACAGAACTTTCAGGAAACCCCACACAACACTCCTGCCTACACCTCACTGGCCAGAACACAGAGACACACCTAGCTGCAAAGAAAATGGGAAATGTCATCCCGTAGCTGGTCCTCAGTGTGCCCAGCTAAAGACCAGGGCTCAGCTCATTTGAAAGAGGAAAGGATGGAAATTTGATGAGAAACTAATAATTTCTGCTGCAACCTTGAGCGCACCTGCCATGATCTGTCACTCACTTCAGAAAGTGAAGCAGCAATCCCTGTGAATGAAACCCACGTGCAACATTGTCAGCCTGGGGAAAAATACAGTCTGTTTTCAGACTTCCTAGCCTCTAAAATTTCAGAGAAATTTGCAAATCAGAAATTTTCAAATTTGCAATTTTGAAATCAGAAGTTTGCAGCCCTAATTAGAGTACTAATATGTCTAGTACTCTAGCCAAAAAAAGAAAAAAATATATATAGATAGATACTTATGAAATACAAAATGTATTTGTGTTTATTTAAATGGTTAGAGTATCAACTAATATTTGAATAAGTCACCTTTTGTATTGCAAATTTGACAGCTACTTATAATTGTCATATAGCTATATTTTTTTAGATTTAATTATTTTAACCTTATTTATTGTGAAATATAACACACACATGAAAATGCATAAAGCACCGGTCCGCTAGACAGCCCCTTGAGGACCAGCATTTTGTAAGTGAGGAGGTGCAGAGGCAGATGGCTATCCCAAGGTTCAAAGCCAGTGGAGGGTTCAGAATCTGAACCCTGTCTTCTTCCCCCAGGGCCCCTGGCATTTTTACCCCACATTGCCTCTCTCAGAGACTATAGAAATCCTGCAAAATTTGGCAGAGACAGAGGGAGGTGAGCGCAACTATCTGGAAAATTATTGGTAAGTAAAAATGAACAGAAAAGACCAGAAGTCACTGTTGATACTTAAACTTAAGTTATACCCAGAGCTATGGAGTAAATGCAGCATGAATTACCACTAGAAATAAACAATGTCTAGTGAGAGGAATGTGCAAAACTGCTCTCATAGATTTAAGGTTTTACAATAAGTGAAATAAAGGGGAGAAAAAGGACACGTCTTTGGCAACCCTTTCTCTTTGTCACTATTTTTGGTTCTCTGTCTGAAGAAAGTTTTGAAGATTTCCTTGTAAGGACAAAAGAAAAAAATCATGCCATGACCTCATGACCTCTGCTGAAGCAATCATGAGTGATTATTCCTCTTGTCTAGCAGTTGGAAGGAGTTGGTAGCAGACTGTTAAATCTTCCCACCCACCCACAAATGGCATCAACTGATGGAATCAGCTCAACGGACTGCAAAGGTCATCTCTGGGAATCCTTAGCCTCAGCATTTCAGATATGGAATGCCCCCGGGATTTGAATGAGGGTGCACCCTAAGCAGGAGGCAGTCTTTTCTTCCTTAAGCAGGCATTGGATCCGGGCCCGCCTAAGAGATGTGCGGTGATATGTATGTGGTTCTCATAAACCCTTTCATCTATGGAATTTCTTCTAGATGGTGGAAAAAAGAGCAGCAATAAAGTGAGTGTCTTGCTCCCATGCATCTGAAGATTAGTTATAATTGTGAGAACAAGGTACTGAGCAATAGGAACAGAAAATAATCCTCTCTCACAGGAGTCTTCAGCTGACCCAACTCACTTATTTATTAGACACACTTATATAATGTTTATTGACTGCCAGGTAGGAGCTGTAGCAATAGTAACACATTTAATACTCCGAACAACCCTCTGAGGGAGATACAATTTTACAAGTGAGAAAACCCAGGCAAAGACAGTTTGATTGACTGGCCCAAGTCACAGAGCTTGTAAGTGGACCCAGGGCCATGCCCTGAACCACTGTGTTTGCTGCCTCTCTCCCTATATACAGAAGGCCAGGGAGAAGGTCTGCTTGAAGGTAGAATAACTTGGGAGCACGAGTTATAATAAGATATTTATTAGATTCAGTACATTGCATTGTATATGGCAGGGTGCTCAATTCAGGCTTTTTGGAAGGAAAGTAGGAAAGAAGGAAGAGAGGGAGGAAGAGAGGGAGGAAGGGAGAGGAGAGGATCATTATATACCAGGAAGAAAATCCTGGTTTAGGAATTATCTCAACAGATGTTGCATTTCTTTAAATGGGGATTGTCACAACCAATCTGCCGTCATTATGGGTTGTTTATTTATAAATATAAGTCAAATCAGATAATGCATGTCAGAGTACGTTAAAAAAAAAATAACCCTGATATATATGACCAAGCACTGTTGTAATTAATTATTATGATCAAGCCAGTTTGCCAGTTTTGTTTTCAATTTTTTCTTATTTCTCTCTTGCTTTGACTTGGTGGTAAATAAAGAAAAAAAAAAAAAAAAAGAAAAAAGAAAAAGAAAAGAAAAGAAAAAAGAAAACCAACAAACCAACTCAAATTCTCATGTCCTCCAGACGTCATTAGAACTAGTTAACTTCTCTTTTTCCCCTTGGCTGAACATTCCACATATTACACCACTTCCCCAAATGCAAAACATTCATTATTATGATGACACCTTCATAAAGGAAACACTTTCTGAATGGCATTCATCCCAAATCTTAAATTACACTAATCTTCAAGGCTTCCAAATGTTTTATTGGCTTACAAACGTTGACACCTTCTGTTTATCATGAAAATAGGGGCGATGTACCTTATGATTATCTGTTACCTATGGCTGCAGAGTTGTCCTTACACATTTTTTTAGGCCCCTTCCTATCAGTTGTCACTTAATCACAGAGCGGGGACTCGTCCCCTTTGAGGCATCTACCATCTCTTTCTTTTCTCTCCCAGGGAGAGTTCCAAGTGCAGACACGAGGGCCCCATCAGAGGAGGGCTGGGACTGGGGGAGGGAATATCTGGGTCTTTGAAATCTGTAGCTGCAGATTTACTATCTGTCCGCTCACCTGGATTCTCCACAGGCCTCTCAAACCCAACCCGCCCAAAGCCAACCCGTTATTGTGAGCCTTCTTCTCTTCTGTTCTAATTTCAGCGACTGGACCACCATCCACCCACCCCTGGAGGGGTCCTTGGCTCCCCCATTTGCCTCACACCCACAGCCACCAAGTGCCACAGCTCTGCCTCCTTACTGCCCCCATCCCGGCACACCTTCAATTCATCTTCCATATTGTCACCAGAGAGATCTTCCAAAACACAAATCTGTTTATATCACTCCTCTGTTTAAATCATTTCAGGGGCTCCTCGCTGGTACGGAATGAGCCCTAAGTGCTAGCATGGCAGAAAAGGCTCTTAATGACCCTTCCCCGCCCACCCCTGAGAAGCCAGCTCCTCCCACTTCCTTGCACATACCTACCCTGAGCCACACTGGCCATGTTCAATTGTAAATAAATAACTCTCCCACCTTTTATATTTTATTTTATTTTTTAACATGGCTAGGTTCTCATCCTCCAATACTCAGCTCAAACCTCCTGGCTGCCCAGATGACGTCCTCTCTGCTGCTGCCATAGAGACCCCGTCAAAGCCCTCGCCATACCTTCTGCTGTTTGTTTACCTTTATCTGCCTGTTCCCCTTTGGTTGGAGAATCTTCAAGGATAGGAGCTGGTTATTTATCTCTGTATTTCCAAACTGAGTATGACACCAAATACATGTTCAAAAGATGTTACTGAATGAATAAATGTATTCTAATATTTTGTGTCCACTGTCTGCAGGCTCAGCCAGCACCACCATGCAGGGCACACCAAATCCCACACAACATAGCCCATAAGGAGGGCACCCATTTATGCAAAGGAAGTGTGGGGGTGGTCATGGAATCCCCTGGTCCTGTCACATATTGAGCCATCTAGAAGCAATCGCTTCATGGAGCACAAGAGCAGCCTACTGGTTGCACAGCTAAAGATTCAGCTCAGAAGCAATTCTTTGAAAGGATGGGGTGCCCTCAAACACCTCTCGAAGGCACTGTGTCCCCTATTGGAAGAACATATGAGTCTGGGAACCAAGGGGTGGACATGGGAATTCCTCCGCCTACTGTCACTTCCAGTAATGCACTGGGGGACATTGTGCTTCTTGTCTCCCCAACTGTGGGCTCTGCAGTGGAGGTTTTCATCCTCAAAAGGGACACACTCTTGCCACAGGACCCAAAAAGGGTCCTACTGAACTGCAAGCTGCAGCTGCCTCCAGGACATGTCAGACTCCTTTCATCCAAGGATCAGCAGACAAGAAGAGGAGTCAACATCTCGACAGGTGTGATTGCCACTGGTCAGCAGGACAGGGTAGGGCCACTTTTGCACAATGGAGCAGAGAAGATGATGTGTGGACCCCGTGTGATCCACCAGGCCCCTCCTGTGCTCACTCTGGTAGGTGATTGACCTGGGGATCACCATCAACCTGACTGAAACTATTTGAGAATCGTGCTGCAGTCTGAGATGCTTTCTGATTGATTCTTCTTTCTTCCTGTTCCCCTCTCACAGCTGTGATCCTTGCACTGCAGTTTGAAGTCTCTTCATCTTTCACAGGGGTTTTCCCAGTAAGTCTCTTGTACTCCTAATCCCCTTTGGCTGTCTGCTTCTCAGATAACCAAGACTACACAAGAGGCTGTCCTTCTCATGGGCTTTTTAAGAGATTTCCTAGAGTAAGTGCTGTGTAAATCAAATAAGTTAATGCCAAGGGCTGGCCCGGTGGCGCACTGCTACAGTGCGCCGCTTGGGAAGCGCGGCGGCGCTCCCGCTGAGGGTTCGGATCCCACATACAGACCGGTTCCTGCTCACTGGCTGAGCGAGGTGCGGGAGCAACACCGAGGGTTGTGATCCCGTGGCCGGTCCCGGTCCGGTACGGGCGCGACACTGAGGGTTGCGATCCGTTGCCAGTCACGAAAAAAAGACAAAAAGGAAAAAAAAAAAAAAAAGTTAATGCCAAATAGTGTCATGGAGGGCCGGTGGCAGGTGTTCGGGAATGCTTGGCACTGATGACTCTGCTTCACCCGGAGGCCGGCCAGCCAGTGCACAGCTGTCCTCAGCAGATGTACTTGTCTTCAGGTTGGCTTCAGATCTGGCAAGTGCCACAGATTGTGGCCAGGGCAAGGGCTTTAGAATCACACAAACCAAGGGTTCAGATGCTGGATTTCCCATTTATTAGCTGTCAAACCTTACCTCCTGGTGAAATAAAAACAGTAACACTCATTAGGTTACTGAGGGGATTAATCGAGAAAATAAAGTGTTTAGCACATAGAAAGTGCCCAAATGAATTGCAAGTAATTATCATTATTCTTACTCCTAAATTTAGGAGATATATCAAAGACACATTAAAAATCTACTAATTCCAGGACAGAATGATGAGGCTAAGTCCTTCCTTTCTACTAAAGATTAGCAGAGATGTCCAAAAATGCAGCTAGTTTTTGTCTTTTTTTCCTAAAGCCATTTCCAACTGAACAGCATGTCATCCATGTCACTGTGGCTGTTCATCTCCTGGATATAAACACAGAGCCAGAGCCTGCCACAGGCCTGCCAGTGTCTGGGCACTCACTGTAGTCCAGATCAGCCACGCCACCCATCTCCAAACTGTCTTAGACAGTTTGTGCTGCTATAACAAGATACCTGGGACTGTGTAATCTGTAAACAATGGAAATTTAGTGCTCACAGTTCTGGAGGCTTAGAAGTTCAAGATCAAGGCACTGGCAGATTTGGTGTCTGGTGAGGACCCCTTCCTCACAGATGGTGCCCAGTTGCTGTGTCCTCATGTGGTGAAAGGTGGAAGTGGCAAACAAGCTCCCTCAAGCCCTTTCATTAAGGGCACTAATCCTACTCATGAGAGTGAACTAATCACCTCCTAAAGGCCCTACCTCTTAATAACATCACCTTGGGGGTTAGGTTTCAGTGTATGAATTTTGGGGACACAAACATTCAGACCATAGCACAAACCTCCCACAGAATCGAGTTCTGCCTCATACACGTTGCTGAGGTCAGCACTTAGGTGTCTCCTGTACCTGTTCCCCTAATAATTGAGCTGTCACCTGGCCAGGCTTCTGGGAGAGAAATGATTTCATTTGGATACGCCATGATGTAATTAGACCGTGAATGTGGTCCCGTGCTTGGATGTCACCTACCCCCACGCCTTGCAACCTTTCTCTGGTATCTGTTCTTAAATGCCCTGTCATTAAGCAGCCAAGTCATGAAATGGAAAATAACTCTTTTCTTTTAATCTCTTAAAAGGAAAGGGGAAAATATTACTGAAATGGAAAATAGGGTGGAGAAACAGCTTCAAATTGTTCCCAATGTTTGGGAAATTCAGATCATGGTAAAGTACAGGATATTTGTATTATTTTTTCCATTAAAAAAAGAAGTTAAAAAAATAAATGAAGTCTGTAAGATTTTGAAGGAAATTTCTATGCAGAGACCATTAAGACTGGACCTTCAACAGTGCTTTTTAGAACCTGGATCCATGATAATAATATGTGGTTGAAAAAAGGAATAATGTTTTCAGAGAAACTAGACTTCTCCTTGTGTTTGGATTTGAGTGGGCTGCAGGATCTTCTTATTTTTATTATACATCGCACAATTGACATAGAAACTAGACCCAGGGCCTGCATAATTTTCTGTAATGAGCAAACACTTCCACCCAATTTATAGAATAATGAATCAGATTAACAGTTAATTTACAATTAAAGTGAGTGAACTCCAGTTCCTAAAACAAATGTATTCTGTAGATTAAATAAACAATTCACCATTTTACATGCTTTGGGATTAAAGTTTACATTCCAGAACATTTATATTTAACTTTTTAGCCATCCTATAAAGAAAAGCACATGATAAACTTGTGAATATCTCAGAAGGCTTCTTGTTTCTTCTTAGGAAACAGCAATGGTTATGGTCCAATAATTCAAATATAAAGAAGACATTTTCCCTCCTCTTTGATTTCTTTGTTTTTTGTACTATAGAGATTATTGGAATGAAAAGTTTTCCAGCCCACTTCTTCATTAATGACTTGTACTTGAGGTCAGGATTTTGTTCCCAAGATATCAAATGAATTTTGACCTGTCATTTCTTTTAGTTTTAACCAAGACAGAATCAGAATATTATTTCTATTTTCTTATCACCTTATTTAATCAGACCATTGTATTTGAAAGTTATATTTTCCCACTACAAAAATGATTCTTTTTTTAAAACATTTAAAAAATTTTATTTCAATTGACACATCATAGTTGTACATATTTATGGGGTACAGTCTGATACTTTGGTACATATGTGTGTTGTATAATGATTGGGTCAGGGTAGTTAGTGTATTCATCACCTCATGCATTTATCATTCATTTGTGGCGAGAACATTCAGAAGCCTCTCCTATTATTTAATTAACAAAACTTAACTGTTAACCATGGTCACCCAATTGTGCAGTAGAACACCAGAATTCATTCTTCCTATCTTATCGTAATTTTGTACCCATTGGCCAACCTCTTCCTGTTTTTCCTTCCCCCCACCCCTCCCCAGTCTCTGGTAACCACTGTTCTACTCTCTGCCTCTATAGTAAACCTTTCTGGATTTTTTTTTAGATTCCACATATGAGTGAGATCATGTGGTATTTGTCTTTCTGTGCCTGTCTTACTTCACTTAACATGATGTCCTCCAGGTCCATCCATGTTGCTGCAATGACAGGATTTCATTCTTTTCATGGTTGAATAGTATTCCACTGTGTCTACATATCACATTTAAAAAATTATTTTACTTTATTTTATTGGTTATGCATATTCATGGGGTACAAAGCTGACCGTCACAACTTATGCCCAAGATGTAATGGCCAGATCAATACTATCAGCATGCCCATTACCACAAATTGCAATTATTCCCTGTGGCCTCCCCCACCCTCAATTAATCCCCAACCTCCTTCTCCCTCCCACCTCCCCTACCCCACTCCACAACCTTAAATATACTCTTTCTCGCTGCAAGTCCAGTGCACCACTGTGGTCTCTCTTTCCTGCCTTCTTTCTCTCTTAGCTCCCACTTATGAGTGAGGACATGTGGTATTTTTCCCTCTGTGACTAGCTTATTTCACTCAACATAATTTTCTCCAAGCTTCCATGTTGCTGTGAATGGCAGAATTTCATTTTTTTTTTTTAATGGCAGAGTAGTATTCCATGGCATATATATATATATATATACACACCACATTTTCTTATCCAGTTATCTGTCAATGGATGTTTGGGTTGGTGCCATATCTTGGCTATTGTAAATAGAGCTGCAATGAACAGGGGAGTGCAGGTATCCCTTTGACTGATGATTTCCATTCCTTTGCATACTTTTTTTTTTTTTGATCCATTCATCCATTGTTGGATATTTAGGTTGATTCCATATCTTGGCTATTGTGAATAGTGCTGCAATAAACATGGGAGTGCAGATATCTCTTTGACATATTGATTTCATTCCCGTTGGGTATTTACTCAGTAGTAGGATTGCTGGATCATATGGTAGTTCTACTTTTAATTTTTTGAGGAAATTCCATATAGCTTTTCATAATGACTGTACTAGTTTACACTCCCACCAACAGTGTACAAGTTTTTCCTTTTCTCCATGTCCTCACCAACAAGTTTTCTTTTGTCTTTTTGATAACAGCCATTCTAACTAGGATAAGATGATATTTCATTATGGTTTTGATTTGCATTTCTCTGATGATTAGTGATGTTGAGCATTTTTTCATGTGCGTGTCGGCCATTTGTATATCTTCTTTTAAGAAGTGTCTATTCCTAAGAAATATCTATTCCTAGGTATCTTACTTTGTCCATTTCTCAACTGGGTTATTTGTTTGTTCGTGTTTTTTTGCTATTGAGTTGTTTAAGTTCCTTATATATTCTTGATATTAACCCCCTGTCAGATGTACAATTTACAAATATTTTCTATATATTCTTGATATTAACCCCCTGTCAGATGTACAATTTACAAATATTTTCTCCCATTCTGTAGGTGTTCCTTTACTATGTTAACAGTTTCCTTTGATGTGCAAAAGCTTTTTTAGTTTGATATAATCCCACTTGTCTAATTTTGTTTTTAAAATTGCTTGTACTTTTGAAGTCTTATTTGAAAAATCCTCGCCCAGCTCCATGTCATAAATCATTTACCCTATGTTTTCCTCTCGTAGTTTTATAGTTTCAGGTTTTATATTTAAATCTTTAATCCATTTTGAGTTGATGTCAGTATGTGGTGACAGGTAAGGGTCTAGTCTCATTCTTCTGTATGTGGATATATAGTTTTCCCAGCACCATTTATTGAAGAGACAGCCTTTTCCTCAGTGTGTATTCTTGGCACATTTGTCAAAGATCTGTTGGCTGTAGATGCATTAATTTACTCCTGGGTTCTTGATTCTGTTCCTTGCTCTATGTGTCTGTTTTTATGCCGAGAAGTTTTGGTTATCATAGCTTTGTTGTATAAATTAAAGTCAGGTAGTGTGATGCCTCCAGCTTTGTTTATTTTTCTCAGGATTACTTTCCTATTCAGGGTCTTTAATAGTTCCATATGAATTTTAGGATTGTTTTTTCTGTTTCTGTAAATAATGTCATTGGTATTTTGATAGGGGTTGTGTTGAATCTGTAGATCACTTTGGGTAGAATGGCCATTTTAACAGCATTTATTCTCCTAATTCATGAGCATGGGATATTTTTTCATTTACTTATGTCTTCTTCAATTTCTTTCTTCAACATTTTATAGTTTTCAAACTGTGGCTACAAGAAGTAGAAAGAGGAAGGCAGGAGAGGGGAAAGTGAGAGCCTGGCTTAGGGATACAAAATGGCAGCTAGATAGAAAAAATAAGTTCTACTGACATACAGTTGACCCAAGAATTTATAATTAACAATGATTTACTGCATGTTATCAAGTGACTACAAGAGGAGATCAAATGTTCACATCACAAAGAAATGATTAAGTCTTTGCAATGATGAACATGCTAATTACCCTGCTTAGATCATTACTCACTGTATACATGTATTGAAATATAACTCTGTACCCCATAAATATGTACAATCAAAATGTTTCAATAAAAAATTAATTAAAAAACCCAAAGTTTTATAGTTTCCAATGTAGAGGTCTTTCACCTCCTTGGTTAAGTTTGTTCCTAGGTATCTTATTTTTATTTTAATTTTTTTGTAGTTATTGTAAATGGAATTATTTTCTTAATTTATTTTTCAGATAGTTTGCTATTAGTATATAGAAATGCTACTGACATTTGTAGGCTGATTTTATATTCTGCAGCTTTACTAAATTCATTTATTCTAACAATTTTTTTGGTGTGGTCTACAGGGTTTCTATATATAAAATTATGTCATCTGCAAACAGGGACAGTTTGACTTCCTCCTTTTCAATGTGGGTGCCTTTTATTTCTTTCTCTTATGTAATTGCTCTGGTTAGGACTTTTAGTACTATGTTGAATAGCCCACTACAAAAATGATTCTTTCTCCCTGTTTTTTCCTTTCCCCTTTCCCTCCCTCCCTCCCTCCTTTCCCTCTTCTTTCCTTTCTTCCTTCTTTCTTTCTTCATTATTTACTTTAAAAAATATTAGTTGAGCACCTATTCTGCCATATAACAGATTAAATATTGAAGATCAGAAGATCATTCAAACACAATCTCTTACAGAGGAAGAGAGTAGAGAGCAAAGCAGATACGCAAACAAAAAATCATAACACAATGTGAGTACAGTGCTTGAGACAGATACAAAGAACACAGATGAAATGCACCTCCCCAGAATAAGTGGAGGTTGAAAATTACTCAGGGAAGGCCTCCTGGGGAAGTGAAGGTGTACCTGAGCAGATGAAGCTGAGTATGTACAGGAGGAACAGGTGCACAAGGCTTCCCTGGCTGTGGACAAAGCACGAGCAGAGGAACTGAAGTTCTGTCTGAAACAGCAGAGAAGGGTCATGGAACAAAAGCAGGCCAATGTTTCTGCAGTGTGAAGCATGAGGCAGGGAAGAGCAAAAGAGGAGGGTAGGGAACTTGTCAGGTGTCAGATCATGGAGAAAACTTTGTGCCATATTAAAGAGCTTGGATTTGATTCAATAAGAGAGAATAGACTTATAGGGTCCAAGATTGAATATAGGGGAACTAATTAAGAGACCGTGACATTGGTCCAAGATAAGCTAGAGAAAATGAGGGCCTGAACGAGAGTGGTGAGGGGGGAATGGAACCCATAAATATTTAGAAAGTCAATTTAGCAAGTGTAAAAGATTGCTTATCATAAGGGGTACGGAAGGCTGGGGGAGGAATCTAAGATGTCTGCAAGGTTTCTAGCTTGTATGATTTGCCCAACTGTGGGCAAAGAAAACTTAGGGAGATGAGCTGGTTTAGAGGGAAAAATGGTGAGCTCCGTTTTGGACACACTGAGTTTGAAATGTCAGTGGGGTATGGGATAGAGATGTTCAGAGGCATTTGGATGTATAAGTCTGGGGCTCAAGGAGAAGGATCTGAATATATAGACTTTGGAGTTGTTGGCACGTAGGTTGTGGTTAAGACCATAAGAAAGAATAAAATCACCCATGATTGCTCTGGGAAAATATGCAGAATAAGAGAAGCAGTGGGTTAAGCATGGGGCTTTAGAGACGGCAAGATCTAAGGGATTGTTAGAGCAAAAGCACACCCACGAAGAAGACAGACAAACAGTGATCAGAGGGGTATGAAAACAAATGGAGAGGGCATTGTCATGGATGCTAAAAGAGTGAAATGTTTCAAGACAGTGAGAACCAGAGTATCCGATGGAGAAGTCCATAAGACAGTCTTAAATACGTCCATCATAGATGACAATCAGAACTTCACTGGAGACAGCTTAGCTAGAGCAAAGATTCGGGGACGCAGAAGTCACACTGTAAGGGCTTGAGGGGAGAATAGGAGCTAAAAAGTCAGAACCAGTGAATGTAGGCTACTCTTTTAAGGAGTTTGAATGAGAATAAGAGGGACACTTGTCAGTAACTAGAGGGGAAATTAGAGTTAAAGGAGGTGTTATTTTCTCTGAGTTTGTAAGAATCTTCTTTATAGGCTGCATGGAAGCAGTAACTAAATAGAGGTTTGAAAAAATACAGGAGCTAGGCTGGGCTAACCAATGGAAGCATATTTTCGAGGAGGCAATGGGAAGACAGTAAGGACACAGGAGGAGATTTTGGTCTTGAACAAGAGCAGGACCCTTCATCCTCAGACTGGGGAAAGTAAGAATGGGTATGAGTGGAGACAAACAGGTAGCCAGGAGAGCAAGAGGTTGAGACAGATCACAACTGAGGATTTCCATTTTCTTGGTGAAGGTCATCAGCTGAGAAAAGAGGGATGGAGTCTGTGAAGAAGCCTTGTGAAGGTTGAGAACCATTTTTGAAAGGAAAGGAGAGGACGCTGATGAAGGACAAATGAAACATGACCAGCTGGCTGAAGGTTGGGAAACTGTTACAGTATCAGTCATCAGGGTTGTGTGACTTTTCTCCAGCAGCACTCATTGAACTCAGAGTAGATCTAGAGAAAGAGGAATTACAAACCTGCTCTAGGGTTGGTGGGTATGTGCAACAGAATTACCCGGATGCTAGGGAAAAGAGGAGACAGAGAACTTCAGACGACCAACAATGGGATCCAGATGGAGTAGAGAAGGAAGAGAGGCCAGGAAGGAGCTCATCAATTGGGAGAGAATAGATGGTCAAAGAGACTATAAATTTTTGAGGTTGAAGAACTGGTGACATACAAGTTTTTGAAAGAGCTAGATTATGGAGAAAGTAGAACGTTGAATCTTAATATTTCTGATATGAAGACAGTTCTGGATGATAACAAGATCCAAGATGTGGTCCTAAAAATAGGTCCAGAGATGAAAATCATAAAGTTAAAGAGGTCATTCAAATGAAAGAGGTATAGGAATATCCAGTAAAGGGCATTATACTTACAATGTACACTCAAGTCTCCTGGGCTTATGGGAGAAGTTGGGTGCAAAGGAAGTCTGTGAGCCAGGTTCCAAAGACTTCAGTGATGATAACTGTTAATTGGGTGCTTGTGTGTTTGTAGACATTATACTTTAAGTCCTCTGTATACATATAAAACCTATGGCATATACTAATATTGTCCCCATTTTATAGATGAGGAAACTTAAGCGCAGAATAATTGAGTAAGTTGTTCAAAGGCACAACATTAGCAAGTGGTGGAGCCAGGGTTTGAACTCAGGCAGGCTGATTCCAAGGCCCCTTGTATGTAACCATTTTATTATTAGTAAGAGGTTGGCAATCCAGTTCTTTTCCAGTAACTCCCATATCCATCCCTCCTTCCCATTCTCATCATTACTACCCTAGTTTGAGTTCTTTTTTTTTTTTTTTTTGTCTTTTGTCTTTTTTCCGTGTCTGGCAATGGATCGCAACCCTCAGTGTTGCCCCCGTACCGGACCGGGGACCAGCAACGGGATTGCAACCCTCGGCGTTGCTCCCACACCTCGCTCAGCCAGTGAGCGGGAACCGGTCTGTATGTGGGATCCGAACCCTCGGGCGGGAGCGCCGCCACGCTTCCCAAGCGGCGCACTATCCAGTGCACCACCGGGCCGGCCCAAGTTCTAATTACCTTTTACTAGGACCACTGCAATCTGCATGCAGGCCTCCCACAAACTGCTGCCAAATGACAAAGTCACAACGTCGGTTTGTCCATATCATGCTCTGTGCCCCTTATATGTTTAATGACTCCTGTTTCTTTACTGGGTCAAGTCTAAACTCCTTTACTCAGACTTCAATGCACTCTGCAATCTGATCCCATCCTCATTTCCAAACTTGTCTCCTCCTGCTGTCTTAAAAGACCTTCTTATACCAGCTCTAGTGTCTAGCAGTGTCACACATAACAAGTACTCAGTGATTATTGGTTGATGAGGAGCTGGCAGGTGACAATGATTTACATTGGTTTACAAAACAATTCGTTTTGCACATATAGTCTCGTTTGATCTTAGCTCTGAGAGATTTGACAGGTCCTATTTTTCCCACTATGAAAGATCTCAACAGATGGGAAGGAAGCCTTGCATCCCTGTTACAGGAGGAAAATCTGGGAGGAGGACATTAGACCATCTAGACCAGCAGGTTCTCAATCTTCAACACATGCAACACATGCAACACATGCAAGGAGTACCCATTTAAGAGACAGGAAATATAAGCCATTGAAAAGATAAGTTGTAGCTTAACCAGAAAAAGAATGTGAATTTTCTGCCTCAGTCCATGAAACTAGATATTGGTATTACCTTAGATTTAGCAAGTTCACTCATTCATCTATCTGGTGATAAACTGAGCCCCTTGAAGGCAGAAACTCATTTGCATTGGTAAGTCCCTAGAGCCTAGCACAGCATCTTGTAAACAGAAGATTCACAATAAACATTTGTTGAATGAATAAAATTAAAAAACTGGGTGTTAATCTTTATACCCCAAGAGCTTTTTTATTTACATATTGTATAATTAATTCAATTCAATTTAATATACATTTACTGAGTTTTTAGTCTCATTGAGATAAGCTCCCAAGAAATTAAAGAATTATCATATGGCTGTATCAAATTCATTGATGTGTTTTTGTAGTTTTTCTTGAATAGATAGAAAGTGAGATGCACCCACAAACAAGTACAGGCCCCTCCGGTTTTTTCTTTGGATTTGGCATATGTTCCCTGCCAAAGGACACTGTGCTCTGGAGTAGACTGATGACTAAATAGAGTACAATGTACGACTAATCCTTACATCAGCCTTCAGTTCTCTCCTGACATGGTGGGACCCAATATTAATATTAATACTTTTCCCTTATACTCTGTCTACAGTTTACAAAGCATCTTCACATTCATTATATCATCTAGGCTTTTATGAAAGACCTATGATTAACCCCATTTTACAGATTCAACCTTTTTTCAACAAATATTTACTGAAGTAAGCCAGGTACGAGTCTACCTTCTAGATGAACAATTGAGTAAGAACATATTCTCTGCTCTCATAGGACTTACGTTCTTGCAGGGCAGACAGTCAACAGAAGGGTAAGCAGCAGGTAATGGGAGGCACTGTGAAAACAATGGAATGGTGATGTCATCAGGAGGGACTGTGTTGGGGGAGGACAGTCCTCTCTGACGAGGTGACACTGAGCTTCGGACTAGATGAAGAACAGAAGTCAGTCCTGGGCAGGTCCCTGGGGATAGTGTTCCGGGCAGAAGGAGCAGCGCATTTAAGGACTCTGAGGTGGAAAAAAAAGTTGGTATGTCCAAGAGACACAGTTAAGCCAGGGTGGCCGGCGTCTAGTGGAGAATGAATGAGATGAGATTGGAAAGATAGGTAGGGACCAGATCACATGGGGCCTCTCAGGCCACGACAAGGCAGGTCTGGTTGTTATGCTAACCGTGGAGGGAAAACATTGAGCACTTTATGCAAACAAGTGACTGCCGGGAGACTTTTATCCATGGATTCCTCATGTTCCTGCATGGTCCAGGCCCTCTGAGCAAAGGCATTTATAGCCAATATATAAGGAGACATCCCAGAATAGTAAAGATAAAGGCCTCTTCTTCTCCTCCCCAGAGGACATTTGCTTACATTTTAAGGTAATGAGTAATCTCTCTCTTTAGAGGGGAGGATGGGCGGGTCACCGGGAGCCCTATATTTGATCAGACTTTCCTAATTTCAGGGATCCTCTCCTGTGATAAACCCCACTGCACATGTGGGTAACATCTGGCCCCATCACATTGGGGAAACAAAAAAAGATATCACTCTGACTGCTGCTTTTGCTGAGAGAAGAAATAAGTGGTCTTTTCTCTGACCCAGAGGTCTCTTGAATTCTGTCAGTATATGTATATAACACCATGGCAGGCTAACTTGTTAGCTTGACATAGGATAAAATTTCAAACCCTTCACAGTTTCTGCCTTATCAATGACCTAATCTTATTTGTTTTTGAAAAAGACTTCACAATAAGAAGACTG
Organism: Galeopterus variegatus; assembly: GCF_000696425.1. Taxonomy (NCBI): domain Eukaryota; kingdom Metazoa; phylum Chordata; class Mammalia; order Dermoptera; family Cynocephalidae; genus Galeopterus; species Galeopterus variegatus. The sequence goes on along the minus strand of NW_007734059.1, from coordinate 26,577 downwards.
AGGACTAGACAGCTCAGAGTATTTGCCCAAGGTGAGGGGATGCCAAGTTTCTGGTTTGGACTGCCATCACTAAAGGACTTTTTAGGCACTTTCTTAATGCTTCTCAAAAGAATCCACCCTGACCACTCTGGGTTTTCCTTCTGAACTCTCCAGGTGTGTTATAATATAGTTCCTGTTCATAGACTATTCACACCAGTCCTCTAAAGGTCCGTACACTCAAAAAGTGAAACAAGAAACAGCTTCATGGAAGAAACGCACAGAAAGTCGGGAAGTTAAGCCATACATTTTGTGAAAAATGAGGTAAATAGACTTGTTATGGGATTCTTTTAAAAACAAAAATTGGAAGTTTGATGGATTCCTATTTGAATTGAGTTTACTGAGAAGAAACTATATAAAGAGGCCTCCTGTTTTGTAAAAGCAGCATCTCAGGATGTGATGCTGTACCCTCCCCTCCCTCCCCGGGCTTGTTCAGTCTGTTGGAATGCTCCCAGCCCACGCGTTCCAGAACACTCTGGAGCCACCTCCCACAAGGCATAGCTCTCAGTCAGAGTGGGTGGCTGTGTTTGTTTCATGTCACCTGGAGAGAGGAGTCACAAAGGGAAGACTCTCTGGAGACCTTTTCTTTGTTTGTTTTGTGTGTGTTGAACACAAAGCAAGTGACACTCTTGGTTGAACTTGCTATTCCTAGTTCCTACTGAACATCTGTTCTCCAGTAAAGAATACTGTTTGGATCCAAAATCAAAACAAACATCCACACTGTTTTCTTTTGCAATGCTCTTCTCCCCCCTGTCCCCCCCCCCCCCCCCCCCCCAGGTATGAATTTGTTTTTTTTTTTGTCTTTTTTCGTGTCCGGCAACGGATCGCAACCCTCAGTGTCGCGCCCGTACCGGACCGGGACCAGCAATGGGATCGC
>NW_007734059.1:24340-25535 GCF_000696425.1 Galeopterus variegatus | reverse complement strand
CCCCCCGGCCCCCCCCCCCCCGCATTGATCTCCAAAGTCTCCTGTAATCTCAGGTCTTACAATAAGTATTTCTGCTTCAGATTCATATTTTTAAAGGAATTTGTTGCTGCAAGATCTGTTCTGCATTAAACTGCCACTTGCTGTAGTAATATGCCCTGTTTTAGATATGGACAAAGTCCTAAGAACTGACCTTTTGGATCAATTACAGTATTCTCTGGGTGGGAATTAGGACAGTGGTTCACAACCTTACAACCTTTTGTACTGAACATCTTACCAATTGCTAGATGAAAAAATCTTGTTCCTATCATCATAGAAATAAGAAAACCACTTTTTCCAAAAGAGCATTTCCATGTTGACATGTATTCTGTCAGTGGCTTAGAACTTTTATGAAAAATACCGCTTCCCACCGACTACTTCATAAGACCAGTTTACAACGTTGGCAGTTGATCCCAGACTCAGACTAATTATACCTTGGAAACAGGTGTTTGATGACTGTTACTTTGCATGAGTGATATTTGAGAACTAGAGAACTCATAAAAATGTTGATCCCATTTATTTGATTATTGGGTATTTCTTAGAGGTATCCTGGTAGTAAATCTTTGCAAGCTGCCAAGTGTTATAATCTTATTTTCAAGGTCTTATTTTAAATCACTAAATACTCCCCTTTTCTCTTGCCTGGTTGGACAGGGGCTCTCCATTCCCCTCTGCCCTCTGCATCCAGTTATGCCTGCACTGGGTCTCACCCAGGCATGGTGCCTCTCCTCTCTCTAAGAAACTTACCATTTTCATATCAAACCTTTTTCCAGTAAAGGGGACTGAAGGGCTCTTCAGAGGCAAGTTATAAACAGGTGCATAGAAACTGCCCTTCCAAACCAAGAAATTCAGGGTTGGCCGGGTAGCTCACTTGGTTAGAGCCCATTGTTATAACATCAATGTCAAGGGTTTAGATCTCCGTAATGGTGAGCCACAAAAAAAAACAAACAAAAAAGCAAACTGAGAAATTCTAACTTAAAAAATTGCCTAGGTCACATATGTAAGATCATTCACTACGATCAAGTGGGATTCATCCCAGGGATGCAAGGTTGGTTCAACATACGCAAATCAATAAATGTGATACACCATATTAATAAAATCAAACACAAGGACCATATGATCATCTCTATAGATGCTGAAAAAGCATTTGATAAAATTCAAC
>NW_007734059.1:0-23455 GCF_000696425.1 Galeopterus variegatus | reverse complement strand
AAAAAAAAAAAAAAAAACCGGAGGGGGGGGGAGAGGAAGATATAACAACTACAATTTTTTTTTTTTTGAAGTTCCTACAACAAGCACATGGAAAGGACATGCTGGGGTGGGTAGGGGGAGAGGGAGGAGGGAGGGAGGTTTCGGTGATGGGACACAATAATCAACTACATTGTATATTGACAAAATAAAAAAATAAATTAAAAAAAAATTGCCTAGGCTTTCTGGATCAGGAAAACAGTTTAATTCTTTTCAACTTGATTCTCTAAACAAGCAATACAACCACACGTGTAGCTGAATCAAGTTTGTTCCTTCAGCGTATTGGCATTTGAAGTGTTCCTGTGTAATTTCCCTGTTTCCCACCATATACTGCTTTGAAATATCTGACCTGTCTGACTCATATCTGCTTTGCCTTCATGTCTAATCACTTTGTCTTGGTGGGAAGAGAACTAAAGGTGAAGTGTAGAGATTTAGGTTCCAGACGTGGCTTTACTACTGATGAGTTTGTGACTCTGGGTAGGCACAGAGATGTTACATGACTTGCCCAAAGTGACAATGCTGGGATTTGAACTTCTCCAGACTGGACCTGTGGTTCACTACACTGCCCTCCAATGGGAGTGCTGTCTGCCCTGTTAACCACAGGGTTGTTGTGATGTCCTATCTCACATCATGAGAAAAGTGTGCTAGTTTCCAATTCTTGATTTCACCAAGCCAGATTATAGGGTTATTTTCTTTGATTCCTTAAAGAGATTTATTTTATTGTTAAACTGCTCTGAGACTGGCTGGTTAGCTCAGCTGATTAGAGTACAGTGTTGGTAACACCAAGGTCAAAGTTCCAGATCCCGATACCAGCCAGCTGCCAAAAAAATAAAGTAAAACTAACAGCTCTGACAGCCTCTTACCTGGTTTCACAGCTTCTACTCTCTTTCCTCTCCAAACAATCCTTCAGGACCCACTCCAATAATCTCCCTGGGGAATCACTGCCATCATGTGCTACAAGGGAAAGAGTACTGGGATAGAAATACAAAGTCCCAGATGTCAGCTCTAGCTTTTCCAGATTTTTACGAGTGGTATGATCTTGTGCGGCTCATGTAGCCTCTCCAGTATTCAGTTTCCACATTTATAAAACTAAGGGGTTGGCCTAGATTTAGGGATAGAAAATAGGTTCTATTTCCCAAGCCAATTTGGTCAGTAGGAGCTTCCCAGAATATTGGGTTGAGAAGGATTCTGAGGCTCACGTGAGCTTAGCAGGAAAGAGCAATGATGGCCTCGTGTGCGGAAGGTAGCAGTGACCATGTCTGTGCCATGTTGGCTTCTTAGCCAGCGCTAATTTAGATGATCCAGAAGGTCTTTCCCAACTTGAACACTAGTCTCCTGCTTAAAACCAGCCATTGTTTTCCATTGCTTAGAAGCCAAATTTTCTCAGCCTACATTTTAGTACCAACCTAATCCAGTTATTTCTAAAGATTCTCCAACATGCACCTCCTGACCCTAAATGTTTGCTAGTGCCAGAGGAGCAGAGAAAGTGGTTCATGGCATGGAGGTGATTCACAAGGTGGATAATCCTTGGGCAAACATTCAAGACCTGATTTATCATCTATGTGAAAATAATAGAAAGCAATGAATAGAAATCAATAATTGATTTGACATGTGGCATTATGTATGTAGCATGGTATTATGCATGCATGATATGTAGATATATGTTAGATTTGAAAAAGAAATTTAAAGTATTAAATAACATGGGAATATCCTGAAGACACAGAATTGTGCCTGTTTTCCTACAAAACATTTCATTTTGTCATGATGCACTGCTCATTGATTCAAGACAGTATGGCAGAGTAGTGAAAATGACAGGCTTTGGAGTCAGATTTCCTGGGTAACCCTGGGTTCCACTGTTTACTGTTCTTGGGCCAGGTGCCTCAGTTTCCCTATTTGTACACTGGAGGTAAAGCACTTACCACTTATTACTGCTGTAAGGACTGAGTGAATCAAAATACATAAAGGAGTTGGAATAACATCTGGCTTATATTAAGGCTAATTATATGACCTCAAATGGTATAGAGAAGATGGCACTTTTTGCTCCATGACACATCTTGCCGTCACCTCGCAGACAGCACCGTGGGGTTGCAGAGGCAGGGCCGTCCTGCAGCCCCTCAGTACTCACATTTCCCTGGTGTCCTCTCTGAGCTCCATCATGAGATAACACCTCTGGGATGCTGCCCTGTGCTTGAACCATAAGGACAGGCTAAGAATTAATAGAAAGATTTGTGTGTATGTGAACTAAATATGTTACTAATTAAGGTGTTCTAATGAACTCAAGCCCTCTAATTTTTAAGTCAGGAAGAGAAGGGGAAGGGAAGAGAGGGAAGGAAGGGGAAGAAGGGAAATGGAAGGAGAAAAGGAGAAAGAGGAGGGAACTAATAAAATTTTGGAAAAGATCTTCTTTACCACTATATTTAATTAAATGTTAATCTATGGATAATATTTAGCTTTGAAAGTGTCCCAGCTTACTCACTTGACACTTTTTTGTATCCTTTGGCTTGAGAAATCTAGAAGTGCTACAAGACTTGAATGTACAGGTATTATGGAGCAATTTTCCCCTAAGCATGCTCACAGCAGTTTGTAAAAGAAACTTTCATGCCCTGCAGCATGTGCGTGGAGATGGGCCCATATCAGAGAGATCAGTAGTGGCCCCTTCCAGCTTGTGATTAGAGATAATGACATCCATGTGTGCTATGCTGTTCGGGGTGTGGAGTGGGACCCGGTGGCTCTTATCACTCAGCGTGGCAGTGGTCCTTGGCATGGTGCTGCACGGAACAGTGACTCCAAAATGAAAACATTGATCTTGATTTTAAACTGAGCTCAGGAATTCTGTGTTCTCAGGTTTCACTGCGTTCCTGGTATTGCACAAATTCTTTAGGTTTTCTTGCTCTAAATGGGCCTTTTTAAACTCAAAAAGAGTTGTATATGCTGAATGGGGCCTCTGACCTGATGCCAGGCACAACGGCAGGGCGACTGAATAGGTTCTTATGTGTCTGGCCATCCTCAACCTCTCTTGGGGTGTAATGGCTTTGGAAGAATAGACAATTGTACTCTGTGTTCTTTTTCAAAGCACATGCATGTCTTTCATCTCATCCTGTTTGCCACAGATATTAATGACAATGCCAGGAAGAGAATCCAGGTTTCCTGAACCTTAGCCTCATGTTCTGTCTGCCTCGCACTCCTGTAACACTTTTATCTCAGTCTCTAGATTGATGCCCAGAATGTTCTTCCATCTACAGGGGAGACATAGAGGGGGAAGGGTGGGACGAATAGACAGAGAGACAGACGGAGACAGAGAGAGGAAGAGAGAGAGAGAATGAAAGGACTGAAGGAGTGAAGGATAAGGAGAGGGAAAAAAGAGAAAGAAGGAAGAAGGAAGTAGACCCTGCACCCCCTGAAGAACGACTGAGAGCCACGACCTTCCATTTCAGTGGACGGGAATAAGAATCTAGCTCCTTTGGGATGAAAACACTGCCCTGACCCTGAGGGAAGTGATGGGTGTCAGAGTGACTGCTTTCAGAGGGAACTTGTCACCTTTGTCGCTCAGCTCCTGCCCCTCCTCTTGACGGACTCACTTTGGCTCAGTTTGTCCCCAGGCTCTCGCCCCTTCTTCCCCTTGCTGACGGTCTGAGAGAGTCTGCAGGTCACCTTGCTCTGTCTGCAGGTCGTATCCAGGGTTACTGGGGCACGGTGTGGGCTAGGTGATGACACAGACACACCACCATCACTGGGCGCTCAGGAGCCCCGCACTCGGCACTGCCGAGTACCCAGAGTTCTTCCTGGTAAGACAGGTGGAGACACGAGAGGACAGAAGGGGGAGACAACCCTTCCCATTGTTTTCCAGTGTCATCTTTACCACTGTGGGACTTACATCATGAGACCTGTGGACAGGGAAGGTGGGTCAATGTCACACTGCTCAAAATAGTATTTCCCAGAACATGGGATGGAAACCTAAGACCAATTGTGTAAGTATGCTGTAACAATGGTCAGTATGGCCAGGCTAGGGAACGGCAGGAGTGGCGAAGAGGAAGTGTGTGTCAGGTGTTATGGGTGCACTATGTTTCACTTTGACTCTCAGCATCCTGAACCATTGCACGCAGTTCAAGGATCTCTTATTCCTCATCTGTACTCCTCCTATTCTCTGTATGGACATAGGAGTCTCTGCAGGTGGTCGGGCCCCTGGCACAGCTCCTGGCACATTGTGGGTGCTCAATGAAAGGGTGGGAGATTCTCAAGGCAGAGAGGCTCTGCTGTGGACCCCTCGTTTGGCAGGATTGTGGGAGTCATGATGAGGTGGGTGGTTAGACTCCATGACTTTACGATTCCTCAAAACCCTATGATTCTGTGGTTCTCATATATTTAGAAAACTTCAGAAATGTCAATATCTGCATCAGAAAGGAAGTTTATTAAAGATTAATGGTATGGTTTTTGTCAAAGATTTATAAATAGCACCATAATTTGTCTTTAGTATAAGTTTCAAATTTTTCGTATTCTCATTTACTTAAGGCCTATTTTGATAACACAACCAGAAACCATAATCTCTGATGACCCTTACTATTGTTATATATCATTTTACATAATTGAAAGGGTGTGTTTTAAGAATTCCAAAAAGGAAGAGTTAACTACCTCAAATGTTGCGAACACCAGCAAAACATAAATTGCCTCTGCCCAAGTTAAGTAGTAAAAAGGATCAAAACTCGGGCCTTTCAAATCTTTCCGTAATACCATCCATTAATCTATAAGCCCTGCAGGCACATGTAAGGCTTAATAAACGGTTTCCCATGGTAATAACGTTTGATTGAAAGCAAATGAAAAAAAAACATCTGAAGTTCTACAGGTTAGGAAAAGAGAAAGAAATGAAAGGGAATAAATATAACTATGAAAGAAAAAGAAAACTTGAAAAATATTTGACTTTTAACAACTATCACAGCTTTGTGGAAAACAAAAAAACAAACATCTAGTGTCACCCATCCTTGAAAGATGTGTCATGTTCTGTGTTCTTGAAGAAGAGAACGAGGGGTTTGCTAAGAAGAGTTTCTAACACACAGCAGAAATTAATTTACTCTAAAGCAAAAATTGCCCAGGATTGTCCAGAAATTTCTATATCTATAATAGTTGCTGGTTGCTAGAAGCTTGAATCTGTTCAGAAATTTTACATGAGTGTTCGGTAAAGGTTAAAAGCAATAACATTCCATGTGAGAAGTTACATAAGCTCCAGCTTTACTTTCTAGTCATTACAGAGGTAGCGTTCTTTGATATTTGATAGCACTTTGTATCAACCCACGGATGACTTGCTGACCATAAATGGGGTAGAGTTTCTTCACAAAGGGGGGATAGAGCTGTCATCTCCTAAATCCACTTCTCAGTTTTCATCTCAGTAAAAGTCAGAATATAAGACATTATGCCTCCAATGTCATGCATTATGATGACATCGCACCATTATCAAGTATTCTTACCAAAAAGTTTGAAGCCAAATTCAATCAAGCCTTTAGATCTAACTTCTAGATAATAGGGAAGGTAAGGGAAAGAAAAGCTGGTTAAGCAACACCATGAGGAAGCCAGTAGAGAAAATATCCAGAATGTGAGACTTTCTACAATACACCTGACATCTTTTCAACAAGTCAGCAGCATGTTGAAGAACAGTGTGCGTGTTGATGGCGAAGAAACTGTTGAAGACAATGACACTAAGGATACAGAGCAAATGAATGTGATGTGTGGACCTTATTTGGACCCAGATGAAAACAAATTAGCTGTAAATAACCAGGGGCTTATAATTGGAGAAATTAGAATATTAAATGATATTCAGAAGTTATTGTTACATTTTCTTAGTTGTGACGTAAGCATAGTGGTTATTGTAAGAAACTACCCTTAATTTTTAGAAAGGTATGCTGAACTATTTTGGGGTAAAATAGTCTTTAAAATACTTCCCCAGGTTTCTTATGTGGATGTAAGTACCAATATAGTCCCCTCATGATTAAGACAGTTTGAACTGATTTCCCTTCGCAGTATGTTTGAATGCCGACAGTAGTTACCTAGCAGAGAGGGAAACACTGATGATTCAGGAGAGAGGGGAGATTTCTGGAGTATTGGGCAGGAAGACCTGTGACCAGCCTAGGCTAGCTGCTCAGTGTGCTCTGTGGTCCATGCCAGCCCACGCAGCGTTTGCTACTGGTCCTCGATAGGCTATGCACAGAGGTTTGAGAGTACACATTTAGAAGCCTTTATGGCAATTTGACAGAGTACTTTTATGCCTGTTGAGTCTAATAATTAAAAGTGGGGCTTCAAAGAACTGGTTTTTCTGTTACTTATAACAGAAAGACTAATAACTAACATGATATTTTTTATTTTACCATCACTGAGCCAGAGCTTCTTAATCTGAGTCCTTTAAATGTGTTTCAGGAGGCCCACGAACCCCGTGAAATTGTGTGCCCAACGGGGTTGCACACAAGGACAACTCCCCCACACACTCATGCACACACACGTGTCAAGAGCTGTCATCAGATTCTCGTAGAGGCCCACAGCCCCCAAAGAGATGAAGAACTCTTGCCCCAGAGTTGCCTTAGAGTAATCCTCCCACTCTGCTCAGATGTGCCTGTGTGGACACTTTTTTTGTTCCCAGAGTTTAAACTTCCCGTGTGAATTCCCAGCTCTACACATTAGTGTGGCCCCTCACCTAATGCCATTAAAACACAAATGTCTTTGGTTGGCTGTTGTCCTCATTACTCTACCAAAAGGGAGTTCTTAAAACAAACTCTCCTGGAGATGAGGTCCCTGCTCCCCCCTCCCCGAGTGCTGAGGGGCAGGGGTGTCGGGAGCTCTCTACAGCCTCGGAGACCAACGCCCCATCAGTGTCCATCCCAACCTCCAGGTTGCAACCTCCATTTGAACAATCGTTTTTTGGCTTAGCTACCCACCACACGATTAACTGTTTAAACAAATTCCAGAAAGCACATCAATTATTACTAATGAATTCCAAATCAAATCACCCAGAACTACAAAGGGCCGCCAGATGTTTCAGGCGAGGAGGAGAAGGGAGTGGGAGGCGGGGAGAGGAAGGGTCCTTTCCCACCGCTCTGCTAACCTGCACCTGAGAGCTGGAATTTATCAGGCACCCCACGTAAAGAGGGACCGCACACACTTGAAATATTTCTTGGAGAGAGGTGCCACATTAATTTCACTGTGGAATATTATTTTATATTGAAATCATACTTCACAAAATCTTTCCCGACCTCTTTTATAGTCGTTTTACTGTTACAGTATATGAGCGAGGAAGCAGGGGCTGAGACTCTCACATTTTTGCAGGTGAGTAAATTAAGGCACAGGGAAACACACAGGTTTGTTACAATAGGAGGGCTATGTGTAGAAACCATGGGTTCTGAGGTTCTTGTTGGACACCGCCGTTTCCAAACTACCAGTGAGCTACTAGGCACAAAAACTTTCTAAGAAATGAAGTCAAAAGAGCCCATATGAAAGCCACACAGTGTACTTTAAGGGATGTATCTTTTTTATTATTATTATTATCGAAACATAGTTGATTGTACATATCTGTGGAGTACAGAGTTGACTATCATCACCTGTGTGCAATATGTGATGCTCAAATCGGGATAATTAGTATATTCAACATTACACAATGTAATCATTTCTCATGGCCCTTTTCCAATTTCTCTTTTACTCCCCCTTCCCCTTTCCCGCCTCTGGTAACCACAGTTCTGTTCTCTTCTTTGGAACGTTCAATGTATTATTATGATCGTTGTGTCTTTCTTTCTTTTTAGTTTTTTAGTTCCCACTGGTGAGTGAGGACGTGTGGTATTTCTCTTTCTGTGTCTGGCTTGTTTCAACGAACATGATTTTCTCTGCGTTCATCCATGCTGCTGCGAATGGCAGGATTTCACTCTTTTTTTATGGCAGAGTAATATTCCATTGTGTATATATACACATTTTCCTCATCCATTCCTAAGGGATGTGTCTGAATGAGATACAACCAGGGCAAGAAAACAAATCCGCACTGATGAGCCTGAGGCTCAAAGTGAGAAAGTGGGGATGGCCACAGGCAGTGGAAGGTCCCCAGTGACTGGGGTCCCTGGTCAGGGGATAAGGAGCAGAGGCTCTGCAGGCACCAGGATGTCACCAGTAAAGACATGGGAAGGTTTTTCATTATGGATCTTGTGTCAACTCACCCACTGTAAATCACAGCAGAGCCAGCCCTTCTCTGAGCAGTTCAAAATCCCTCTGGAAGCTGTTCCATTATCAAGCAGAATTAAAGACCACCACAGGACCTGTGTCTAAAATAAAACCCCTTCAAATGGCTGGGGTCAGTGTAATTGAAAATATGGACAATTTATGATGTGGTTAATAGACTTGGGGTGAGAAAGAGGTAATGATGGCACGTGAGACCTGGAAGAGACCTGAACACACCGGGTTTAACCTGCTCAAGAGAGGACAAGCCATGGGCCAAGGCCACACACTTTTTTTTTTTAAGATATGGAGGTGATTGTATGTTAATGAATGGCTTTCTTCTGCTTACTCTCGTCTTTATGCTTATCTTAAATATTCATGTATCTCTAATGGGCTTTAAATATTTAAAACTTTGTGCTCTTCAATGTTGGAATGAATAAGAATTAAGCGTTGGTTTTTGTCTCCCCTACTATATACTTGTTCAAGTAGCCAAATTTTCTTTAAAGGTAGATCTGTGATATTCTTTTTTAATAAGAACACATGTTAAATATCTTGAAAAAGGGCCTTCATGGAGTGAGAGGTCTTAGTGGCTGTGCTTTTGTTTATACTGTGTGAAGACTGCTGAATAAGGCTGGATTTTTGTTTGTGAGTGCATTTCATGTTACATTCCAGCTCTACAATACATTTGATTTATAAATTCTAAAAATAAGACATACTTTAGAGAAAGATGTGGGCTTGGTCAGAGTGAAAGTAACGGGATAAACAATCTCTTGCAATCACTAGCATTCCAAAATCATTTTCCAGGGTGATTATCAAGCCAAGAACTACAAAAACAATTTTCTTTAATTTGCACCGTATGAATCCATGCAAAAAAAGAGAAAACCCCCACTCGAGAACATATTTTGTTTTTCAACTCCAAGATCAACTTCTAATCATACCTTTTTTAGAAACAAGGAGGTGACAGTATAATTAGAGCGACACCTCTCTTTCTTTTCTTCTCTTCTCCCTCTCCTTTTTATTATTGGATTTAAAATTAATTTTTATTTAAAATTATAATACATAAACATGCATAATAAAAGTTTTTAAGTGTTTAACATTTAGGCTATTTTGAATTTGAAGAGTAAAAAAATTAAAAGCATATTAAAATTCAGAGAAAAGTGTGTAACTCCATCAAGTTCTCTTCTAACAAGTACCATGACTCTCTTCCTCCCTACTGGGGCCAGTGGCCAAGTGCCATAATTGAAGTAACACAAACCCAATGTCTCTGAAGAATTATGACTTTGAAGGACTGCCCAACACCCTTTAGAAACAGAAGTGCTGAGTGAAGGCACCAGCCAGGCCTTCTGAACCATCAAACTCTGTCTGAGGCTTATTTTCCAAGAGACTAGTCATTCAACAAACGTTTATTGAGTGCCAGCCATGTGCCAGGAGCTGGTTTTCAAAGATGAAAAAGAGACAGTCCCTGCCTTACAGGAGGCTCCTGTTCTGGAGAGGAGATGGATGAATGGACAGCGTAGACTCTCACTGTAACATGGACTGAAATGGAGAGATCATAGTAATAGCAGCCCACGTTTATGATTTACGTTTATGATTCACATCTGTGCAATGTCTGCCGAGGGCACGGCATGGGGCTGCTAGTGTACATGGTGCTGAGAAACATGGAGAAGGGGCAGGGTGGTCACTTTGTCACACATAAACACAAACGTAGGCTGCCACAATCCCCTCCTTCCCCACACGATGACATATGATGGAAGAAATGTATGGTAGTGTTGTTGCAGAGAACCCTGAGCATTTTCTAGTTGTTAAACATTTCCATTATTTTCTGCTCAAGAAACCACTTCAGAAATTCTACGCTTGACTCTGGCTCCTGCAGCTTAGCTTGCCTGCTTCCTGCACCCACCTGTATCCATGTGTTAATAGGAGGCAACAACACTCTCACCCTGCCCTATGGTCTGGATGCAAAATTAGGCTCCAGAGCTGACCGATGGACTGTGCCCCATAATCAGCCAATACGAATTAGCAGGGCTGCACCCCTCACTTACATAGGAGGACCTGAATGGGAACTTGGGTGGGAATTTTGGCTATAAAGGCTGACTCTTTCCTTTGTTTGGGGAGACACTGGTCTAGGAGACTTCATTCCCCAGTGCCGTCCTTGCTTGCAAGGAAAAAACGCTGTAACACTGAACAAAGAGCTGGAACACCATATGAAGAGCTGTAATACTGCAACACTGACGCCGGTCTTGGATTCCTCTGTGCAACCTTCCCCACAACGGTGTGGCACAGGAGAAGGGGCCAAAGTCAGGCTGATTTAACATCATTTTATTTTCATTACCTCATAAACTGGAAATGACAGCTATTTTGAGCCTCCCTCCATCCCTCAGCCTACCCCTGAGCCTCCCCGAGTTTCACCTTCACTCAGGCCACCAAAAAAGTGAAGGTCAGGACAGGCCAAACTGTCAGTGGTTAAACAGAAAAAGCTGAGAGTCTATTGCCTTTTCATCTCCACAGCAAAATGTTCCTGGCTCTGGCATCACAGTGGACATAAAAACAGTCTCATCAAAAACACAGCTTTAGAGCCTGCAGGACTGGGTTGTGAGCCCTGGCTAAGCCATCTGAGGGGCTGGCTAGGTAAGTTATCTAACCGAGCCTCGGGCTCTTCCTCTGTGGAATCAAACTGAGAATATCTAACTTGCAGGGCTGCTACAGGAGTAAATGAGAGATCAATAAACTGCAGAACCCAGCACATGATGGCCCAAATCGGTAGCTACTGTTGTTGTTTTTCAGTCCCTCTAGTGTCCAGATGATAGCCCAACACCTAGCATCTGGGACTCAGATTCGGATTCCTGTATTCACTGTGTGTGTGTGTGATTCCGTGTGTGTGTGTGATTGTGTTTGTGTGCATATGTATGTCCTGGGCGTGGAGCACAAGGGAAGGAAAATGATGCATCAGTCTACACCAGAGTTGCCCAGTCTCAGCACTATCAGCGTTTTGAAGTGGATAATTCTTTGTTGTGCAGGATGTCTGTGCACAGCTGGGTGTTTAGCAGCACCCCTGTCCTCTGTCCACTAGATGCACTCACACGGCCGCTTCACCAAGTTATGAAAACCAAAAATACCTGCAGACGTTGCCAGATGTCCCCTGGGAAAAATCTCCTCCTGTTGAAAACCACTGCTCTACATACTGGCATTTTGTTGCCAACCAAATATCTCACGGAGATGGGGAGGACCACGTATTGAGCCTGTATGGATCTGTGGTGTATGAAAGTTTTCCAGCATCCCACAGAGATGGCCCCCCTCTCTCAATCCCCACCTGACAAACCAAAAAATCAAAACAAAAACCTGCTTCTAAGGACAGACCTTGCCAACATTACCTGTAGCCTTTCCCTCTTTCCAGCATAGCCCTCTTGTTTTTTGAGGTAAAAATGGTGCTTCGAGAACAACCCTCCAGTTCTGACTTGGCCACAACTCTTCCTCCTCACAAGTCAGGTCCTTTCTCAGCACTTTGCACTGTGACACTGTGATCTCATCCCGGGCACTTTGCTGGGCTCCTCTTTCTTATTTTGTCCAAGTGCATAGTCTCTTAACCTCTTTCTTGTTCCTCAGATGTCTCTGTTCCCCAATCCCCAGCCTGGCAGAAAGAGCCTCCCACACCCTTCCTGCCGATCACCCCCGTCTCTTTCTTACAGAACCTTTTCCAAACCCTACTCCTCAGGGACAACTTTCCTAACTCTCTGTCTAGTAATCTCTTTCCCTCCAGCAACTTTCCCATGACCCTCAATGGACGGATTCCGAAAAGATCATCATTTGATAAGGTGCCTAGTGGAGTACAGCTATTTCAGTAAGTGCAAGGAAACACTTCACTGCTCTCTGCCACCTTTTCTGAGCCCATTTGCCCAGCAATTGTGTTGAATTTCAAAGCCACCTCTCATATTTATCTTGGTCAAACATTTGTGTGTCCTATGTCTTCCGATAGTGAAAAAACTAAAGTCTCTACAGTAGATGATTGGCTATTTACAAAATCCAGTGGCTATCAGATGTGAACCATGGAATCAAACCTGTGCTTGCAAGCAGTTCACTTGCTCCCTGTTGACTGATTTTGCTCTCTGCTCTAAATCAGTTTTGTTTTACAAACTCCCCCAAACTCCAAACTTTTTTTTCCTGGCATTTAGCTTTCCAGTTTATAACAGTTTCTTATATACCTTAATTCTGGCTATAAAGTTATAAGCAATTTTTAGTGAGGGAAAAGACTTAAGAGAAAGAGTTAAGAAGTAAAGAAAGGGATGGAAGTGGTAGGGAAATGAAGGTTTTGTGGGAATATGATGCATCTTATGTTCAGGATCCACCCACGTTGCAACATCAATGTTTTTAGGTTTACTATTTGTTTCAGTCCGTTTTGTGTTGCTATAACAGAAATATCTGAGACTGGGTAATTTATAAGGAATAGAGGTTTATTCGGCTTACGATTCTGGGACAGCTGCATCTGGCACGGGCCTCAGGCTGCTTCTACTCATGGTGGAAGAGTGGCAGGCAGCTGGTAGGTACAAGCAGATCACATGGCAAGAGGAAGCAAGAGAGAGAGAGAAGGGGCCAGGGTCTTTTTAAGCAACGAGCTCTCACGGGAACTAATAGAGCGAGAACTCACTCATTAATCCCCCCTTCCCCAGGGAGAGCATTAATCCATTCATGAGGGATCCACCCCCATGACTCAATCAGTTTCCAACACTGTCACATTAGAGATCAAATTTCCACATGAGTTTTGGAGGGGACAACACATCAAAACTCCATCACTATTGCATTTTATTGAGTCAATAACATTATCAAGGCTTCTGAAAATGGCATTTTCTTCTGTGTTAAAATATAGAATAGGCCATGAGCTTTTATTTTTTAAAAAAATTCCCCGGTAAGAATTTTCGTGTCCTGGTTTTCACTAAGTTCACATCCGGTGATGCATCTATGAGCCATCAGGGTGTTCACCCATCTTCCTGATGAAACAGTCCATGGATTCACCTTTTTGAGATCTTGTTTTTAGCACTTACATGAGCTGACTTCTGTTCCTCTCATCTCCTGTATCATTGACCCTGTTCCTTAGTAGAAATTCACATAGTTTTTCACTGAAGCTTGTCCATTTCACCTGTGGGAGTGCTTATTTTTGTCAACTCCTTTTCTATCTGCATTGGATAGTCTTTTAAGACTCTCAGCATGCTTGCAGCACTCTTAATTATGTTTTAATTCTGCATGTAGCAGCTCATCTTCCTGTCCTAATAGCTTTATAGAACTAACCTGAAAATCACCATTTAGAGATTATCAATAGGGAAAAAATTTGAGCTGAGGACTACCTCAATCCAATTTTATTTTCCTTCTACTGATACCTATCCAAACTGGGTTTAAATCCCAGCTCTACCATTTTCGAGCTATGTGCTTTGGAGCAAAGTGTGACAGTTTTTTCCCCTATGAAATATATTTCATAGGATTGTCATGAAGATTAAACAAGTTAATAATGTAAAAGCACTTAAAACAGTGCCTTCCATATAGTAAGGGCTCATTAAATGTTCTATTATTATTGAGATTACAATCCAAAAAGAACGTCAAAGGAAAGTTTTAACATTTCTCTGGGAATGGGGTCAGAGTGTGAGATAAAACAAGAACAAGTCAGGATGCTGAACCTCATTACTCACAAAAGTTAGAAAAGACCAACTAAGAATGGTTTCTTGAAGCAATAAACATCACTTTTTAAAGTAAATTACTCACTAACAACACAATTTAAAAATAGGCAAGTACTCTAATAGACATAATATATATAATACAAAAAGTAAAGTAACAAGTGATGGTGAGGTTATGGAGAAATCAAAACTCTTGCACATTTCTGGTGGGAATATAATATGTTGCAGCCACTGTAGAAAACAGCTTAGCAATTCCTCAAAAAGTTAAGCATTACTATTTGACCACATAACTCCACTCCCAGGTATATACTCCAAAGAATTGAAAATAGGTATTCAAACAAATACATGTGCACACATGTTCATAACAACACTATTCACAATAACCAGCAGGTGATGACAACCCAAATGCCCATCAACAGATGAATAAATAAGCAAAATGTGGCATATCCACACACTGAAATATTATTCAGCCAAGAAAAGGAACAAACTACTGATACGTACTACAGTGTGGATGAATCTTGAAAAAATTATGCTAAGTGAAAGAAGCCAAAGAGAAAAATCTGATTGCATGATTGTACTGATATGAAATGAGGATAGGTAAATCCACAGAGTCAGAACATAGCTAGGAGCCGGGGGTTGAGAAGAATCGGGAGTAACTTCTTAGTAAGTACAGGGTTTCCTTTTAGGATGATGAAAATGTTTTGGAACTAGATAGAGATGGTTGCACAATATTGTGAATGTACTGAATACTACTGTTGTCCAACTTCTATGACTCTGCTGTAGCCCCAAATACTCTGGTGGTGACTAAATGTTGTTCATTTTCTTCATTATATGTCCAACTCAATGAAACCAAATTTTGTTGAGTCTGGCCTTGATGCCAGTTAGCTGAATCATTCATATTAAAATGGTTAATTTTATATTATGTGAATTTCACCTCAAGTCTTAAAGAGCTGAAGTGAATCACTCACTTGACAGTGAAAGTAATTTTGGGAGCATTTTAATACTTCATTGAAATGGAATGTATATTTTCTTTTCTCCTGTATTTCAGAAGGCCTAAGAAAATTTCAAGGAGATACTTTCTTTGAAAAGTGAAAACACAAAACAAAACTTGTAGTAAACCCTGGACTTTAAATTGCTTTTCAGAGTAAAACTGCACTCTCTGCGCCAGGGTAGAGCAGCATGTATTTGGTCCGTCTTGCTGTTGGAGCTGTCATAGCATTGATGGCCTGGGCTGCTGTGGCTGACCGGGTAGGTGGCATGCCCCCCTTCCTAGTCATGCACGTCATGAAACAGCCTGCCTGGTGCAAGAGGGAAACCCAGCCCGACAAGGGAAGATTGCTACCATCAGTGAAAGGAAAATGATTGGCTCTCTTGTTCGTCTTCCAACATGCTCCCAAGGTGCACATTATGGTAGACACCTCTAGTGCTTTAGTCCAGAGGGTAAGTAGTGGGGATATTTGAAGCACCATGACTGAGCAGTAGATAAAGAGGATGGTATTTGTGAGGGTGGGGTTTTCTGCTCATTTCATACCAACTAGGTCATGACTTTTTGTGCCCTGGATACAGTCAGCCCTATTGGAATACAACTGATTTCAGAACAATCATTTAGCTATCCCAAATGCCCCTTTTCACTGCCAGCATAGAACCTATGATAGCTCAGTGGGATCTGTGGTTTTAACCACAGAAAGCCTTTCACTGCCCATGGGCCAAATAATATTTTCCACTATGTCTCATCTCCAACTCATGTGTCATTTCAGTTTAGCTGTCCTTGTCCACATTGTTAGTCCACATTGCTTTCAATTTCCTATCTCCTCTCTTTGTTCATTTGCTTATTGTCCAGCTTTCATTATGCCGTGACAGCCCAAATACTCCAGTGGTGACTAAATGTTCTTTTCTTCATTATTTGTCCAGCTCATGAAACTAAATTGCACTGAGTCTGGTGTTGATGCCAGCTGGCTGGCTTCTTTCCAGGTGTTAATTATTGAAGAACTTGTCTTACTATTTGATATTAATTACTCTGTGTGGGCTTTAGTGGAAAAAATGGTCCAGGAATGGAATGTGACATTAGAAAAAGGTCCAAATCCTGAATATCCTTCTTGCAAGACAGGATGCACAGAGCTTTTTCATCCTGGGAGAAGTGACGCAATGCTGGCAGTGTCTTTAGAAGACTTAAGACACTGGTGCACATAAAGACAGGTGGGAAGAGCGAAAAGAGGAGGATCAAGGAGAGTGGATGGGTGCGAAGGACATAGGAAGGCAACGGCGATGAAAGAACAGTGACACTTGAGCACCACCTTTAACCATCCTTATTGTCAATATGAGCCACAAATGGTCACTTTTCATGTATTTGCTCCTGGGAGGCATGTGGACTTGGGAATCAGAGCGGTGTGGGTTTTAATTCGAGCTCTACCAGTTACGCAGGCTATGTCACCCCCATATCCCTGATTCCCTCATCTGTAAAATGAGGATAAAATTGACTACAGAATATCTTTATTGTTATGAGACCCTCGTTTCCCACCTCTCTTTTTATACTTGTCCCTCTTCCATTTTACAGTAGAAACATACCACCCACGTCTAACCTCACTATGCTGCCTTGCTCATAACGTGTGTGAGATTTTCCCACAGTGACTACTCAACAGCTGATACCATAATTACTGTAGTAGCTGCAGTTTGTGTAGCCCTTTACCTCTTTTCTCCCCCACCCCCTGCCACCCTTACCTCATCATCCTTCTGTGTAACTGTATAGAAAAGGAGCCTTGCTAAGGTATTTGAGATGACCTGGTATCTTCTTTAATTTAGAACTATTTAATACTGAGCTATTCAATTCTACTTTTGTTTGCTTGTTTTTATTTTGCACTAGGCTCAGGCCGAGTTCTGAGATGCCTGGCTGGAAAGAGGGATGGGATGGGACTGACCCCACAAAGTAGACATGGAGCCAAGCAACCACATGGGGGACTGGGCAGAAGTCAGATGCCAGGTGAGAAGCCATGGGGCAGAAGCAGGAATTAACAGGACAAAGATGTGGATTTAGACAGTGAGTGAGAGGGTGGAGCCTGAAAGATACCCTGGGCAGTGGTCTTCAAGCTGCAACACACACCCCCTGGGGTAATTCTAAGAAGTATGCAGTCACAGATAGCTTTAAGTGAATCAAGTTCAAGCACCAACACCTGTATATGCACTTCTTAAAACGTCTTGCCCAGCAAGGCACCTTATGCCCAGAGACCCTCATTTGCCACTTTTCCTTTTATGGTTGTCCCTCTTGCATTTACAGAATAGACACCACACAGCTCTAATCTTACCCCCACAGTGTCCTGGTCTGACCTCTGGGGTGCCTTTGAAGGGACAATTTGACAGATAGTATTGGTGTTAGCATTGAGAAAGTGAGTGATTCTAATGATCAGGTAACATATTTTTGCAACTCAGGTGGGTTTTCAAATATTTGCTTTCAACAAAATCGCACAATGAACTTTTTGAGTTGTAAGCTGATCATTAAAAATAATTTTGATTATAGAATACTCTAATGAAGTTCAAGGGGCTGAGCAATGACAAAACACATTCATTGTCATATAATTATTTATGTGAACAAATTTTCTCAGTGGTTACATAAAAAAGGAATAAAATTTACACTAACCCTATCTTATTATAGCAATAAATATATTTTTCCATGTGAATGAGTTTTTTAAAATTCCAAATAACTCATTAATAGAGAAATTTCAGGACAAACTCTCCCCACTGCCAACACACACCTAGAGAATACCGTAGGGACTCTCACTACTGGGATTCCTTCTTAAACGTTCTATGGACTTAGAAGAAACACTTGCTTCCTCACCCCCTCTCCTGGGAGTGTGCAGACTGACTGGTGGACAACCTTAATTTACAGGCAACCCACTGTGGTTCCCCTGAACCCATTCACACTGCTGAGCTGAATTAATTAAAGGAAAAGCCAGGTGTTTTCAGTGGAAAGATGTTGCATAAGAGGTTTATTGAACAGTTAGTTGATTATGAATACAAAACAGTCCAACTTTTTATCCAATTGTTGCCTTTAGAAGTATCCTGTCAAATCCCCCATCCCACAGCTTTTGGGTCACTTGCAGCTTTTGAAAAGTTGGATAAAGTTTAGCCTAAGATAAAGTCTGAGATCCAATCTGGTGACTGACCCGTATTATTCCATTGAAAGTTTCTCTCTTCTGCTCAATAGCTTAGTAAGAAAAGCATCTTTTACTGCTCTTCTGACTCTCAGATGGGGCTACAGTTTCTCTAATGCAGTGGTCATCAAAGTACTTGTTTATGCCCACCAAAGAATGTTGAAAAACTTTGTATCCTTCATACTTAAAAAAATTTGACCTCTAAATTTTTTTCTTTTTTTTATTAATATTATTTTTTTACATTCTGTGATATTATGGAACAGTTGGGAGGGAAGGGGAGAGGGGAAAGGGGAAGGAAATGGGATGGAAGAAGGAGGGAGGAGGAGGGGTGGGATTGAGGCCTGTGGGACCCCCCTCACCCTCACAGGGGACACCAGGGGGCTTCCAGTGGTGGCTTGGTCATTGCTGGACTGGGTGCAGATGTCACGGGGGTGTGGCAAAAGCCCTTGCCCACCACCACCCCAGCTTGGGAACCTGAGGCCCTTCTTGCTGGGGCTTGGCAGTTGTCACTGGGCTAGTTACTTGTGTCAGAAAGCATGGCTGAGACCCTCATCCCCCTCTAACCCCCCCATCCTGGCTTGGGAGAACCCAAGGTGCTTCCTGCGGTGGCTCAATGTTCGTTGCTGGGCTGGTTGTGCACGTTGGGATGGTGTGGCTGAGGCCCTTGGCCCCCACCCTCTGGACTGGTTGTGGGTGTCAGGGAGCATGGCTGAGGTCTCCGGCCCTCCCCCTTTTTTGGTTTGGTAGCCCAGGGGACTTCCAGTCTTTCTAGGTGTTACATGTGTTCTTTGGTGAAATCAGACCTTTACTAGTTAATATCAAACTTTGTCTCTGGTTGTGGGTACTTTGTTTTTTCTTTCAGTTCTGTGTTGGATGGTTTACTGTTCCTACCACCTAAACTTTGTGCTGGAAGTAATTTGTTGTCCTTTGCTTACTTCTAAAATGGGGGAACTTCCTATGGGGACTGTTACTTGAGCTCTATGGTTGAGCTAAATTGCTGCTTTCCTGCTGGTTCCCTAGGGAAGGCTTTTTGTGCAGCTCAGGTTTTAATAGTTGACTTTATAGGTACTTCTGTCTCTCATGAGATCTGGTGCACCTGGGTTATGTAGAAACTCTGGTCTAGGCTGGAGTCTTTTCACCAAACTGCACCCCATGCAATTCTATATTTCTGACCAGTCTCCTTTGAGTGGTCCTGTGCTGACTGGGGTGCAGATCAGCTGTCCTTGCTGTGCCCCAGTGTTCTCCTGGTGGGCGCATCTCCCCCACCATCTGTGCTCCAAACACTTCCCATGGGACAGGCTGAGCACTGGTCCCTTGCAATGACTCACTGGCTTCTGAGTGGCTCCTTTTTTTCAGTTGTTCTGGCTTCTCACTCCTATGTGGGTCCACGGGAGCCCTATTAGCAGTCTTGCTGGCCTGGGGGCCACCAAGGCCCTCTTCTCCCCTGCCACCTCCAAGCAACTTCGTCTGAAGGGCACAGCTGTGGCTTTTGCCAGCTCTGCTCCGTGTGCTCAGCAGCTCCAGCCTGGAAGCAGCTGGGATTTGAAACAGTTGGACCCGTTTTTTTCTTTCTGTCATTGTGGCTTCTCCCACCTTCATGCACTCTGTAGGTCTCTCCTCCTCTCCCCCTGAGCTCTAGTGACCCAAGCTTGGCTGTCATTGTTTTTTTATTGTTGTAAATTGGTTGATTCATGGGAGAGAGTGATGCTGAGGTCTGTCTATTCTGCCATCTTGACAGGAAGTCCCAACATCTAAATTTTTTAACATTGATGTAATTTCTATCATATTATAAATATCGGCACTTAAAAATAACACTATTATATTAGTGTTTAAATATATCCACTGAACTACAAATACTGTAGTTATTCTATAGCCACTGTCATCCATTTCTAATCCACCAAAAAGTCTTCTCTAATGGTGGGAAAGTCTGCTATGTTCCTTTCCTCCTTGAACTTGTATTTCCATTCCACTTCTCCCATAGAATTTTGTTATGTTATCTTGTTATGCTTGAAGCTTTTTCTTCACCACCCTCTCATAATTTTCTACCATGAAAACACTCATGTAAATGTAAATGTTTTGATTTCCTATGTCTCTAAGTCTGTGTGTTAAAAATTTTATTCTGGAGTGAGTTATCAAATATTATTAGGAGGTGCTTGATCAAAACAACATATATATTAAAATTTTAAATAATTATTAAACATAAAAAATAAAAACTTTTGGAAATTTATTTTAGAGAGCCTCCAACTTCTTCCCTGGTACTGTCCTAACTGTGGTGCTGGGGGACGGAGGGTGCAATGAGAAAAATTCCACGAAAGGAGCTTCTTTCTCTCTGGGAGTGGAGCTGAGTGGTGGCTGGCAGGGAAGAGAGCTCCAGACTTGGGCCAGACAGCTGCGTCTCAGCCCTTTCCCAGCTGGCTACCTTCTTCCGCAGGCCACTTAACTTCTGTTTCTCTCCATTTCCCATCTTTGTATGGTGAAAACATTATAATACTTGCCCTGTTTCTTTCACAGAGTCATAGAAAGGCTCACCTAAGATGATGTAAAGATGCTTTGTAGGCATTAAAAAAAAATACAATTGTTAATTACTGTTATTAGTAAAGGAGGAAAATGCCTTTTCTGAAATTTGGCATCTGAGGCCCGGAATTTAAATTGCAGTTTGATAATTATAATGCTAGTTTGACCGTTTGGTATCAGTTCAGGCTTATCTATATACACACTATTAAAATAAATGTATTTTTCTAAAGAAAAATATAAGGGTCCTTAGGGATCCTTGAAGTAATCTCTTAAATGAAATTAAAAGAATTCTCAATAAACCTAAATGATTCAGTGATCGCTCTAGTGAGAAGTTAGCTCTGGGTTAGTCCCTAGCTAAGGATTGGAACCCAGGGAAGGCAAATCACCAACTAGTCAAACAGAAAAGAATCTGTGAATCACACAATCACACTCCTATGTACACACAACCAGGCAGCTACTGGTCTTAGGAGCTTTTCATTCTGGGCTCTTGGCAGGGATGGGGTGGTGGGGTGGGGAGATAGAATATCTCTAAAGAGTAAACAGATATAAGGAAATAAGCAAGGGAGGGAAGGGGGGAAAGAAAAACAGAAAAATGCAGCGTGTTTGAAGTCTCCTCATCTTGATTCCATCAGTCAAATGCCTTGGAGAACAAAGGAGCCAGCGTGTTTGTAGTCCCGGCCCTGGGTGGGTCGCAGCATGGAGGTGGAGGTGGAGGTGGGTGTGGCAGCCTCTCCCCTGACAGATCTTGCATCTCGCCTCTGCTTTGAAGTTGACCTGAACGATCCTTTCATCGAGTTTTCAATATTGCTGTGGCTATAATTTAAACTTGAAACAGGAACAAAGTGTTTTTACTATTGAGTAAATCCACCGATTGTCTGTGGGCAGATGGCTTCCCTCTGTTCTTCTCTTCTTGGTGGTGCCTTTAGCCTCCACATCTCACAAACAACATTTAGAAATGCATCACTCTATAGAGCATGTCAACACAGCATACCCCAGGGCAGGCGCTGTGGTCTTCACAACAGTACCATTTCTACAATTTGCCTTTGTTCCTCCAGCCCTCCCTCCCTTTCCTTTTCTTTCTTTTCTTTTCTTGCTTCTTTCTTTTCTTTTTTCTTAGAAAATTTTTTTATAATACTAATGCCACAGTATTGCAAATGTAATGTTTGTTACAAACATTAAGAAAAATACAGATAAGCAACAACAAAAAAACCCAAATCAAAATAAAAAACATGAATTGCTTCATCCAAAGTTATCTCAGTTAACATTCTGGTGGAAGTTCTTCTAGAATTTCCATCTGCCTGTCTCTCTCTGGCTGTGTGTGTTTGTGTGCGCATGTGTGTGGATTCACACATTAAGGATTACTCTACTAGAAGTAAAGGTTCTTGAGGGTGATGGCTCTCATTTCCCTCCATTTGACCCAACTCTAAGAAGAATCTTCCACTTCCTCAGTAGAGATACTTGATTTTATCTACATGGAGCTAACTCTCAGGCTATGGAATACAACGTGATTTCAGGTAGTAGCTATCTGAGACAGGAATAAGGTTTCTGTTCATGAGGAGGATTTGGGGGTTAAACTTTCAGGGGTCTGAGTAGATGCTGAAATCAAAGTTTTCTTTCTGTGAAGGCTTTTCTGACTCTACCTGCAAGGCGTGATGGAAAGTGTGAAGTAAGGCAGCCCCTCAATGGGTTGGTCATAAGCTGCCCCTCCTCAGCTCACTGTGGTCCTACACTTTCCAAGAACCCATTATTCTTCGTGTTACAGGAATTCTGGGAAGATTCTCAAATGGAAATGTGCCTGCTTATGGATCTCACACCAAAGCCTTATCAGGAGTTTAGTAAAACCCTAACTGGGATATTGATCATCAGTTCCTGGGAAGAGAGGAAAATCATGATAAAGGTATTGATTGGGGTTGGGGGAATGAGGGAGAAGAGAGAGTGAAGGGAAGGAAAAGATTAAGAAAAGATTCTGGTCTCTGTGCTCTCTCTGCTTTCACCATCTTGCAATGTGAGACCCCTGGGTCACTGTTGCCATCATCAGATGGACTTTGGACTTCCCAGACTCAGAAACTGCTGGACTCCCTTGTCTACAGGATCTAATAGATTCCATCAATGAGAGATCCTCATGTGAAATTTAGAAAGTAGAAGAGAGGAGAAGCCACAGTTCCTCTGGTGACATCTGTCAGCAGGAAAAACCCCTTTTAAGAGATGAAGTTGATACAAGCTCCAAATAATATGAAAAAGTTAGTTGTGCAAACATCTGGTGTCTGAGGGGATTCATAGCTGGAACACAAAGTGCAAGTGCCACTGCCTTCCCTTCTTATCAGGCTGCTGCCTCAGCTCCCCACACCACGGCCACGCCAGAGGTCCAACAGCCCTGCCTAGTGCACACAGAGTGGGGAGATGTCTGGTTAGGGAGGCGGAGACTCGGCAGAAAACACACACCCTGTGGGGCCGCCAATGCATGATCCAGCAGCCCAGCAGAGTCCAAGCTGACCAGAGAGGTGGCTCTCTGGAGAGGCCCAAGACCCGAGGCAACCACACACACAAGACACTAGAGGCCAACTGAGCAGTCACAGAGGTAGCCATACCAAATTGACAAACACAGCCACACCTTAGTTAGCCAATAGGGTCAAACCAGTGCACTGTGAAACCCCCTGCCAAAATGAATAAACATCAAAAAAAAAGATACTAGAAATACAAAAAACCAAGAAAGTACACCACCAAAAGTTAATAAATCTCAAACTCTAGATCCTGTAGAACAGGAAGCCCTTGAAATGAATGACAAGGAATTTCGAGTGATAATTTTAAAGAAACTGAATGAGATACAAGAAAACTCAGCTAGACAGCATGGTGAAACGAGGAAAAGTATACAGGACATGAAAGAGGAAATGTAAAAGGAAATCAATGACCTGAAAAAAAATG
>NW_007734058.1:83771-99988 GCF_000696425.1 Galeopterus variegatus | reverse complement strand
TGGTCCGGGGTCTCTTCCAGCCCGGCTTTGTCGGTCTCCGGCAGTGGGAGAACCGACACACTATTTTTCCCTCATTTCTGAAGGATAGCATTTCTGTGTATAGTATTCTGGGCTGCCGGTTTTTCCTTTTCTTTTAATATTTTGAATATATCATCTCATTTTCTTCTGGCCTGCAGAGTTTCTGTTGAGAAGTTTGCTGTTAGTCTGATAGCGGCTGCCGTGTAGGTGATGACACTTTTCTCTTGCTTCTTTTTTTTTTTTGTCTTTTTTCGTGTCCGGCAACGGACCGCAACCCTCAGTGTCGCGCCCGTACCAGACCGGGACCGGCAACAGAATCGCAACCCTCAGTGTTGGCCCCGCACCTCGCTCAGCCAGTGAGTGGCTGGTCTGTATGTGGGATCCGAACCCTTGGCGGGAGCGCCGCCGCGCTCCCAAGCGGCGCACTGTAGCAGTGCGCCACCAGGCCGGCCCCTCTCTTGCTTCTTTTAAGATTCTCTCTTTGTCTCTGAGCTTTGTCAGTCTGACTATAACGTGTTTTGGAGAGGATTTTTTTGGGGTTGAATCTGTTTGGGGATCTTTGAGCCTCCTGGATCTGAATGTCTGTGTCTCTCCCTACCCCTGGGAAGTTTTCCATTAATATTTCATTGAATAAGTTTTCCATGCCTTTTCCTTTTGACTCGAACATGATTTGAATGTTTGTACACTCAAGGTTGTCTGCTAGCTCTCTTAGATTTTCTTCATTTTTAAAAATTCTCATTCTGTTTTTTGTTTGTTTGTTTGTTTGCCTGGATTATTTTGAAAGGGCTATTTTCAAGATCAGAAGTTTTTTCATCTGCTTGTTCTAGCCTGCTGCTTAAGCTCTCGGTTGTATTTTTTATTTTGTTGAGTGAATCTTCAGTTCCATGAATTCTGCTCTATTCTTTTTTAAAGTGTTAATTAAGTCTTTGTAAGTTTCCTCTTTCATATCCTGGATTTGTTTTCTCATTTCATTATGTTGTCTAACCGAGTCTTCTCTTATCTCAGTGAGCTTCTTTAAGATTGTTGCTTGGAATTCCTTTCAGTCATTTCAAGGGCTTCCTGCTCCATAGGGTCTGGTATTTGAGAATCACTGCATTCTTTTGGTGGTGTCATATTTTCTTGGGTTTTTGTGTTTCTAGTATCTCTACATTGATGTCTGGTCATCTGACAGAACAGTTGCTTCTTCTATTACTCTGGAGTGAGCTTTGAGGAGAGAGATGTCCTCTTCTTTTTCTGGTCTCTGCTGTGACTCTCCTTGTGTCAATGCAGTCAGTCGAGTGTCTGGTGGGCTGCCTGCATGGTGGCTGTGACTATTGCCATGGCATCAAGCCACTTTTTCAGCAGCCATGGCTGTGGCAGTGGCCGTCGTGGGCCATCTGCATGGAAGTGGTGATTTCAGTGTGCTCTCTTGCCTGCTTCTGGGAAGGAATGCTGCCCTCAGCTCCTGCCCAGGACTACAGGCATGCTGTCTTGCCTACTTCTGGGCAGAGGGGGCTGCCTTTGGCTCCTGCCTAGGTCTCTGGGCATTCTCTTTTGCCTGTTTCCAGGTGGAGGTCTTTTAAATTTTTTAAGGTGTGTTTAATGGCACCAAATGTGGTCTATCTTGGTGACTGTTCCATGTGAGCTTGAGAAGAACATGTATTCTGTTGTTATATGTAGTGATCTGTGTTTAATGGCACCAAATGTGGTCTATCTTGGTGACTGTTCCATGTGAGCTTGAGAAGAATATGTATTCTGTTGTTATATGTAGTGATCTATGGATGTCCATTATATCCAGTTGATTGGTGGTGGTGTTGAATTCAATCACATCCTTATTGATTTTCTGCTTGCTGGATCTGTCCATTTCCTCTAACCATATATCATCTTTCATATTTCCTGGATAAAGTCAAGTATCTGTCCAGGAGAGTACATTGAATATGGCAAAATTCAGAAATTGGGAATCACAGGGTGATTCCCAAGATGGCCCTTATGATGGCAGGAATGGTACCTTTTTGGATTTGCTGGATTACATGGAAACCTGAATATGGAAGAGGAAGCTTTGAGAGGGTTGGGCTCAGATCAAAATGAAAACTTAGAGAGATAACTGGAAATTGTTGCTGTTTAAAATTCATGTACAAAGGTATGAAAAAAAATTATATGTAATAACATTTCTGGCTCTCACATTCTGGAAAAATCACAGAGCAGTTTTTGCTAAGAGAGTAATTATTGTTTTTAGGAATCGTTTGACCAGAAGGAACAAAACTCTCCTCAAGTAATCACAAGTCAAAAGTTAGAATTTATCTCCTACTCCAAGGACGGGAGGTATAACGAGGCCCCATTAGGTGTCACAATCATGAACCAGAAAGGCAGAAATGGGAGTGTCATGAGCTGAGTTGTATCCCCTGCCCCCAAATTCATAAGCTGGAGTCCTAACCCTCTAGTACCTCAGAATATGACTGTATTTGGAGAGAGGGCCTTTAAAGAGGTAATTAAAGCTAAATGAGGTGATGTAGGTGGGGTCTCATCCAGTATGACTGGTGTTGTAAGAAGAGGACATTAGGACCGAGACAGGTACAGAAGGGAGACCAAGTGAGAGCCCAGGGACAGGGAGGCCACGTGCAAGCCAAGGAGACAGGCCTCAGAAGTCCCCAACCTGCTGACACCTCAGTCTCAGACTTCTAGCCTCCAGAGGTATAGGAAAATAAATTTCTGTTGTTTAAGCCACTCAATCTCTGGCATTTTGTTTCGACAGCTCCTGCAGACTAAGGCACAGAGGTTACAAGGTTACAAATCCACTCTGTGGAGCCCAGGATCCTTCTTTTCTGATTTTCTTGGCTCATTTGCACCACTTATCTCTCTCTACAGACTGGCTTCCTCTGACGCAGTACATGTATGACAAGAATGGTCTCCCCAGCCTTGATCCTAGGTGACTTCTCCCAGCTCCAGTGCCTCAAACTATGTGGAATCTCCCAAAAGAGAGAATCCGAGTAACTCAGTGGGTCAGATGTCCAACCTGCTATAACAAGAGCTATGGCTGTCGGGAGAGGATAGTCACATGATGGAGACTGGCCAACCTGGCCTTCCTGCTCTGCTTGAGATGTTGATAACGAGTAACTCAGATAAGTAGGTTGGGACTAGACAGGCATCAACAAGGGTGATCTACTACAGTTATTTTAAGGAAAACCTGAAGATGAAAGTATAACCCTTAGACAACTAAAGCCAGCACAATATGGCCTGTTGGGCAGGACCAAACTTCTTGTATCTCCTTCCTCTTAGCTGGTAAATGGACTGAAATACGTAAAAGAGGGAGGACATGGCCTCACCAGCTTATTCCAAAAACCCTGGAGACCATTAGATGTGTAAGAAGTCAGTGGTGACTTTAACCACCAGCAGACAGTGAGTAGGACTGAGAGTCTCATTTGCAAATACAGACAAACATACTGCTCAGCTGCTGTTTTGTGATTTTTCTTCCCTCTTTGATAATGTTATTTTAAACACATAAAAATTCGGGCCGGCCCAGTGGCGCACTGCGCTAGTGCACCACTTGGGAAGTGCGGAGGCGCTCCCGCCGAGGGTTCGGATCCCACATACAGACCGGTTCCCGCTCACTGGCTGAGCGAGGCACGGGGGCAACGCCGAGGGTTGCGATCCCGTTGCCGGTCCCTGGTCCGGTACGGGAGCGACACTGAGGGTTGCGATCTGTTGCCGGACACGGAAAAAAAGACAAAAAAAAAAAAAAAATGCAAACCCAGGGGGGCCGGCCTGTGGCTCACTTGGGAGAGTGTGGTGCTGACAACACCAAGTCAAGGGTCATGATCCCCTTACCAGTCATCTTTTTTTTTTTTTTTAAAAAAAGCAAACCCATGGGAATATGATGGAAAGGAAATACCCACTGTGCTTTCTTCTGTCTGTGTCCCCTAAGAGTGGACATGGATCCGACCTATAAGTAAAGATAGTCCTATGTCTTTGGAATATTTTAGTCAAGCAAGTAAATATGATTTTTTAAAAGGAAAATTAGAAAATGTAAAGGTATTAATCAGACTATAGAAATGTAACAGAGACAAGCTTTAGCAAAAGGGGAAATTTGTTTTTAGGATATGGGCATGTCACGTAGAAATCAGAGAGAAACACAAGTGGACCTGGGGATGGATTGGAACCAGGGACTCAAACGCCATCAGGCTATTTTCCCACCATCTGTGTATGCCTCTCTTGGGGTGTCAGTTCCATCTTTTTTATCCCTTATTATCTCTGTCCATTTCCTAGTTCCAAGAAGAGGGAAAGGCCGTTACCCACAGCTCCTAGAGAAAAAGAATATAAACTTACATCTCTCTGTTCTGTTTCTAAAATAACAGGGAAGGAGTCTGATTGGCCTGGCTTGGGTTGGGTTGCATCTTTAGACCAACAAGGAGTGGCAAAGGAAGTGGCGTCACAGGACCATGGCCACTGTGACATAAGTAACTGGATTGGAGGTGGCGGATTCCAGAAAAGTGGGGAGGGTGGTTGAGAAGGTCAGCGAGCAAGGAGACCAAATGGCAGCTGTCTGCTTCCACATATCGGCAAGACGGGGGGAAACTCATAATTACACCCGTAAAGATAATACTCGGAGCGTTTGAATACATTTGTTTTCCCCAGCAGAGGAAGGACACTTTCTATTCATATTTTTAAAAAGAAATAGTGGTGGGATTGTGTGAGTGTTTTGAAGTTTTCTTTTAATAATTTTATGTTTTTTCTAAATTCTCTACAATGAATCTTGCTTTTCTCACCTGAAATAAATAACATATATGAGGGTACTTCAAAAAGTTCACGGGAATAGTCGTACTGTCGCTATTATTACTGTTTTGACCACTGGCTGGTAGGAGGGTCCAAACCCTCAGCAACATGCTCTTTCAAGTGAGCTAACTAGCCTAACTGGCCTAACTAGCTAACTAGCTTTTTAGACAGCATGACCACCATGCTGTTAATAGCCATCCCTCCTTATCTTTTTTTTTTTTTTTTTTTCCTTTTTGTCTTTTTTCGTGTCTGGCAACGGATCACAACCCTCAGTGTCGCGCCCGTACCGGACCGGGACCGGCAACGGGATCGCAACCCTCGGTGTTGCACCCGCACCTCGCTCAGCCAGTGAGCCGAACCGGTCTCTATGTGGGATCGGAACCCTCGGCGGGAGCGCCACCGCGCTCCCAAGCGGTGCACTGTAGCAGTGCGCCACCGGGCCGGCCCCCCTCCTTATCGTTTAATTATATTTTTCCACAAACTTTTTGAAGCATTTTAAAAGTAATAACACAGGTAATTCATGAGACGACAAGTTTTTCAAAGTTTTATTTTCTGAACACGCACAACCTGTGCACTGAGCAGACACGATTCATGGGTTGCCATCATGAAATCATCTTACCTGTCTCTATTCTTTTAAATGTATTCAGTGGAGTTAGTTTTTCCCTCTCCCTGGATAAAAACTCAGGCAGTCCTATAACTTTTCAGGTCCCTCTTAAGTAATACAAATGGTCTTTGCACAGAAATGGGCGTTTCTGGTCCCCTGCAATATTCTGAACTCACACTTTATGTAAGTGGAGGCGTCTCTCGCAGCAGCACGCGCGGGGGCAGGTGGGGGCTACGGAACAGGTGCTTCTCTCTTCCCCAGCCCTGCAGCTGCTGGCCCTGGCACCTGACACCTGCAGGGACGGCGGTGGCCTGGGGCGCGATCGGGATGGAGCTGACGCCGGAGTGAGTTGCCTGCTTGCTCTGGACGTGGCAGAGGTGCGAGGCGGGTTCTTCTGTCGTGGACGTTCGGGTGGGGTCCTCGGAGCGCTTCGTCCCACCACCCCCGTGAGCCGTGTCTCGTGCTGGCCGCTCCCTCATCTTCTGGCTCGTTGTCCGCGGCCTGCCGGTGGCCCTGGGGATCCAGCAGTACCTGCGGCTCTGCGCCCCTCTCGGACGAGACCTAGTGACCCGTGTCCCCACACTCTGGGGTGCAGCCCCTCCGCCTCCATGCAGCCGTGGGCACAGCCACCGCCCTGCCCGGCCTGCAGATTTCTCAGGCGGGACCAGACACAGGTTTCCTGGGCCCCCTGCATGGGACACGCCCCCGCTGTCCCTGTGGTCCCCCCGATGCCTCCTTCCCGAGCAGCTTGAGCTGAGGACGGGCGTCCCCACCGCTCCTCCGCCGTGGGGCCTGGGACGTGGAGCGCACCGAGGCTCTGGACCCCACACCTGCCGGCCCCTGACGCGGGTGAGGACGAGGTCCCGCCACCCGCCCCAACGCCGGGCGGCACTGGCGACCTCAGCCTGGCACACGGTCTTCGCATCTTAGGGTCTCAGCCCAGGCGTCTGTCTCTGTATCTCATCATGCACTAAGTGGAGCCCCCTCCCGTCCGCACTTTCACTTTACAGGATATGGCTTCACCCTTGAAAGGTGTTTTTTTGTTTGGAAAATTAAAAAGTTCAACTACGCTTTGTTCTCAGCCCGTCCATTGAAAAATTAGGAATTCAAGGGGCGACACCCCCCTCTGCTTCAGAGTTAAGACTGGAAAAGATAACACCTTCCGTTTATGCAGCGCTTCGGAGTTTTAAAAGGGCTGCTTTCCAATTGCTTATTTCTACACTCAGCTGTCCAAAGGAGGAGACATGAAAGAACGCTTAGCGAAATAACGGAGCTATAAATAAGGCACCCGTCTGTGTCCACCACGAGCGGTGAGAGAGTACACAAAGGTTTTAAAATATCGGAAGGAGATTTGTACCTTAATCAAGATTACGGTTTTGTTATTTATTTCAAATATTCTGGATTTCCTCACTGATAGTCATGCTGTTAAAAAAAAAAAGAAAGAAAGAAAAAACAACCCAAGAGCCCACCATTCAGATTTTTCTTGTTGCTCCCTGAAGGGCGGCGTCCAGACTCGGTGGCGTGTTTTGACACCGCCACGTTGGTGGCGTTGCTGCTGGGAACAGGCTGCTCAGCCAGCGCGGTCTCCTGGAGGGTCCCCCACAGGCAGCCCCGAGACCAGGGCCGGCTGCCCGGGCAGGTGTTTGCACAGGATGCCAGGGCCCGAGCCACCCCATCGCCCTGACAATATGTGTCTTTGATTTACTTCAGACTAGCTGGGCAGGTGTCTTAGTGTTGGCCTGGTGACCGAACCTCTATTCTTTTCCCCGCTGGGGAGAAAGGGGGCTTAAAGTATCGGCAGTCAGAAGCTAAGGTCCTCCTTGTCACCAGCCATCCTTCCTCCTTATGCCTGGGCAGAGTCCCCTGCAGCCACCCCAGGAGCACGGTTTCTCACCACAGGGAGTCACCAGCCTCTTTGAGGAAGTGGGCTAACTTTTGTCTCTGTCTCCTGATGACTTCTTCAATGTCTTAGCTCTGACTACATATTTAAGACATTTGAAGAGAGGAAATGGGCTTTTCTCCAAGGAAGGTGGCACCCATCCACTCCGTCAGCCCTGGAGTCCTGCAGTCACAGTGCGCCCCAGCTGGTGTCCAGACACACTCGGGCTCAGTTCATTTAACGGGGGCACTTTTCCCTTCAGGGCTGTTAGGTGTGGTAAGATCCATATGTGCCACACCTTTCAATTGCGATCTGGATCTTTTAATATGATGTTGCTTTATCATTTAATTACTTTATTAGTTTATACATTCAACAAATGTTTATTGAATGCTTCTGCCTGACAACTCCTGTACCAGCCAATAAAGGAGGCCCAGGAAAGGATTTCTGCCTTTAAAGAATTTATAATCCAGTAGAGATTACATGGCTTTCTCTGATTGTGTGTACTGAGTGCCTCTGGGGTGGCTTCCAGTCCTCTCAGCCCCGCGTCATTCTCCTGAAGTGCAGCTGCCTGAACGGTGCAGACTCTGTCTGGCTCTGTGAGGGTGCAGCCTGCTGCTGCCTGTCAGGCCCATGTCAGGAACTTCTCACTTCCTTCCCCAGGGCTCCTTGGATGCCATGGCCTGGACCTCCTTCCCCCCCAGTACTTGCTTAGCACCTATGCATGTGTAAGCTAGACATGCAGGAGTTAACCCCTATGGGGCACCCTTGGCCAGTAGGTGACCAGAGCTTCCCCTTTTCCTTGCTTGGCTAAGACAGTAAACCAGAAGCTATACCATGTTCTGGGAGATGTTGCAGTGTGTGGCACCACTGTCAAAGACAAAGGATGTGGGGGCGTCAATTCCCAGTGTGGTCTGTGCACAGCCCATGTGGGTCATGGTAGTTGCCAGTGGATTATGCAAGCAAAAGCAAATGCTAGCCAGTTGCAATGGCTGTGCTGGATGTGATACCTTTGTTGGGGCAGATTAGCTCTTTTTGTGGTACTTGGTATGAAGTATCGATTTGGTAAATTAATTTTTTTCAACTTCCATCAATAAAAAGAATAAAAAGCAGCTTGCTTTTACACAGAAGTACACCAGGACTTTCTTGACCTGAGCTATGTTAACGCACCTGTCCTCTGTCATGATAAAATTTATAGGAACACTAATTATCTGGACATTCTACAAGCCGCCATGGCAGTCCACTCTATGATAATGTCATGCTAAGTGGACCTGATGAGTGTAAACTGGCAAGAACCCTGAGTGAGAGATAGATGCCAGTCAGATCCAAGGACCTGCCACTTTGGTAAAGATTTTAGGGATCTGATGGTCTGGGAAAAGAACGGAAACCCCCCTTCGATGAGTGTAAACTGGCAAGAACCCTGAGTGAGAGATAGATGCCAGTCAGATCCAAGGACCTGACACTTTGGTAAAGATTTTAGGGATCTGATGGTCTGGGAAAAGAAGGGAAACCCCCCTTCAGGTAAAGGAGGAGTGGTTGCACATTGCATCATCTAGCAGTTAGGTGGGAAAAAAAAGACAAGGCATTAGGTGGGCCTCTTTGGATTTTGGAGACATACCACATTCCACACTTGGGAACACCACTCTGACCTATTTACTGGGTGACTCAGAAGGCCACCAGTTTTAATTGGGGTTCAGAGCAAGAGCAGCCTCTGCAGTGGGTCCATTCAGGCCTCATGACTCAGCAGAAGGGATGCTATTGGAGCTATGCATGGTGGACAAGGAGGCTGTCTGGAAAGTCCTTACAGTCCTGCAGCAGAGAACTACTGGCCATTTGAAAAACACCCCTGGTGTGCTATTGGGCCCTGGTGGAGACCGGCTTCCTGACCCAAGAGACCAAGTGCCTGTGTGATGCAGCTGACCGTCACAGCTGGGGATTGTCTGACCTACCTGTGTATGAGCTCAGGAGGCTATGCTTCATTCAAGGTCAGCCCCAGAGGCCTCTGCCTCAACCTAAACTTGGCTTAATTTGGAGGCAGGGTGAGAAGGAAGGTTTCCTACACTAGCTGGTAGAGGAGGAAACAAGTCAGGTCTGGTTCGCAGGTGGTTTCTCATGATATTTTGGAGCTAGCTGTAAATGGATTGCTGCTACCCTACAGCCCTGACCAAGAGTGCCCTTCAGGGCAGCGGTGAAAGAAAATTCACCCAATGGGCAGAGCTGCAAGCAGTATTCTCAGTTGCTTCCTGTGTGAAGAAGTGGTCAGAGGTACCAGTATACACAGATTCCTGGGCAGTGGCAAACGGCTTGGCTGGTTGATTGGGGGCCCAGACAGAAACAAGACGCTAGACTTGGACTCTGTGTGGACTATACTACGAAGCAAAATTCTTCAAGAAACACAGATGGGCTAAAGTATTTTAGAGACACCTTACCCTTGCATGAAAAGGATATAAGAGCTAGTGAAGTCTATAACCTTTACACTTAGAGATGAGATCCAAGGCTCGGTCAGAACAGTCTGTGTGGTAACAGCCTGTGAGTCAGCAGGAAATCTGACTGCCTGATGATACCTACTGTCAGGGGAACAGAATCCTGCATTGAAACATTCTTGCACCTGCCTCAGTTGAACGTTTTCCTGTGGGGTGGGAATCAGCCTGGGATTTCAAAGAGCTTACAGAAGAGGTTTTATTAACTGCTTTGTGTCTGCTTACTAATGAATGTTTGTTTATTCAATATTTATAATGTGTGACAGAATGTTTTGAGATGTGCTTTCACTATAATCTAGCACCAATGTTGTCAGCCCCTAAGAATGATTCTTAAAAGTACAATTACTATTATCAAATAGCTATTTTTTTTTTCCTTTTTGTCTTTTTTACTGACCGGTAACGGGATCGCAACCCTCGGTGTCGCGCCCGTACTGGGGACCGGCAACGGGATCACAACCCTCGGTGCTGCGCCCGCACCGTGCTCAGCCAGTGAGCAGGAACCGATCTCCACATGGGATCCGAACCCTTAGAGGGAGCGCCACCGCGCTCCCAAGCGGCGCACTCTCCAGTGTGCCACCGGGCTGGCCCAAAACTTCTTTTTTTTTTTTTTGTCCTTTTTGTGACCAGCCGCACCGCGCTCAGCCAGTGAGCGCATTGCACCGGCCATCCCTATATAGGATCCGAACCCGCGGCAGGAGGGCTGCTGTGCTCCCAGCGCTGCACTCTCCCGAGTGCGCCACGGCCTCGGCCCCAGGCTACCATTATTTACTAAAAAGTGACCAAGAGTCCTCATCACCACATTAGCTTAGGAAATTGGCAACACAAGTAACTCAGCAAGAAATAGGGTCCTGGGCATGATCTGCACACATACCAAATTTATTATTATGAAAGAGAAGTAATGAAAACAGTGTGGTACTGGTAGTAGAAAAACAAATGGGACAGAAAAAAGATCCCAGAAACATATATGGACATTTGGTTTATGACAGAAGTGCACCACAGAACAGTGAGGGAAAGGCTATATTTTCAAAAAACAGACTGAGGACAATTGGGCATCCATATGGCTATAAAATGCAATTAGACTCCCACCTCATGCCATCCATCAAAATAAATTTCAGGAGGATTATAGATTGTGGGGAAAATAGAGTAATTTAGTCAAGCTCCCTTGACATTTCTTGTAAACAAGTTGTGTGTGGGTGGAGTTAGTGCGCATGTGCACCCATGTATCTTTCTAGTTAGTTGCTTTTGTGTGTTCTGCAGTTTGTGAAGCATTACTGGTCAGCAGAGCCCGTGTCTAAGTGCCTAAAAATAGAGCATGTTTACTCTGCTGGCAGCTGCTCAGTTTCAGTTTTTCTTTGGACTTTGCTGATAGCAGTTGAGTTTCTGAGTTTCTCTGTGGACTGCCTAGCTCTTAGATGTGTGCATGCTGAATAAAGACTATTCCTACTTCAAACAAGCCTCCAAGGACCTTTTTGCCGGTTACCTAGCTCATAGACCTGCGTGTGAATGGGCTCGAGGGGTCTGTGAGCACCAGACCCAGCCCTAGCTCTACAATTGGCATTGTTGGCAGGATTATGCAACATAGATGTAAATGAAAAGACAAAACTGTAAAGGATTTATAAGTTCATTTGGGAGAAAACCTTCACCACTTTAGAAAGGAAAAATTTCTTATACAAAAAGCTCTATCCATCCAGAAAAGGAGTGATAATTTGACTACATGTAAATGGAAAATGTCTGTACATCCACAATATATAAAGAACTGTTGTGAATCAATTAGAGAAAGACAGACTACCTAACAGAAAAATGGGCAAAAGACTTGAATGAGTATTTTGCAAAAGAAGAATTCCAAAAGTCAATAATCTTACCAAAAGGTCTAAACCTTCAATAAAATACCACGATACACGGATCAGATAGGCAGAAGTAAACTTGTACTGCAGTGTCCCCTCTGTCATAAAGTCAGATATACACATCTTTATTTGTGGACACTCTAGTCTGTTCCAGAGACCCTCTGTTTTACTTGTCCAGAAAATAAATCTGTCTTCTTTTGGGACAGGAGAGGGAGAGTTTCCACTGCATAAAATTAGGAGAATTGCTGGCTGGGAATTTGTTTTTTAATAAAACACACAGCCAACTCTCCTTATTTACTCCTCACTTCTAGCAGTGTCTGCACTGCAGTCCCTGAGTCCTTTGGAGGATTCTGTGGTATATATCATGTTGCTTCTCAGCTTTTGTACTGCTGGCTTAAGTAAATTTCCTTGGGATGCTGAGTCATTTATGACTTCCATCTGCCTCTAGCTTCCAAATTTTGTTGTCTGTTCTTCCATCCTTGTGGGATTATCCCTTTAAAAACAAGACCCAAGCCCTTTATTATCATCTTAGTGGGATTTCAGGAGGAAGAGAATGTCTACAAATGTATATAGATCAATTTCCCATCTCCAAATAAATGTTGCTTAGACAAATGTTTTTAAAATAAGTTATGGGGCCGGCCCGGTGGCGCACTGCTACAGTGTGCCGCTTGGGAGAGCGGCGGCACTCCCGCCGAGGGTTCAGATCCCACATACAGACCGGTTCCCACTCACTGGCTGAGCAAGGGGCGGGCGCAGCACCGAGGGTTGCGATCCTGTTGCCGGTCCCCAGTCCGGTACAGGCGTGACACTGAGGGTTGCGATCCGTTGCCGGACACGAAAAAAGACAAAAAGGAAAAAAAAATAAATAAATAAAATAAGTTATGAAAGAATCAAAATATGGTACCCCTGCCTCAGTTTCTCATGGTCAACAGAACAAAGAACCTCACAAGAATAAAACATTTTATTCACTTTCAGTCGAGTTTTCTGTCATGACTGTTTTCTTAGATCCATATTTCAGCCCCATATGGAAGAAAGCCTTAACGAGCACCTGAGCTGTGTGTCAGAGAAACCAGGCAAGAGTCAGCCAGATTTTCTGACTATGGCCCTCAAGGTGGTAGAACGAGGTCAGTCTCCGGAGGAAGTGAGGTTTCCCCTCTCCTTGGAAGGTAGAGAGGTTGCAAACTAGCTCACTCTACAATTCAGATGTCCATAATAAAAACGTAATTAACTTTGTAACTGATCTGGCTTTTCTGTGTAGTAGGGGTGGGAGTCAAAACTTTATGCAGTTCCATTCAGTTTAGGAAATGTTCAGCTGTTCTTTGTAATATGTCCAGTCCTGGAGGACCTCCCCCACCCTGATTTCTCCTTGAGAGTGCTTGAGTTAGTGGAGGGGCTTACTGCGGCTTCTTCTTGGGGTAACTTGGGTCTCTTGAGGGCTCTGATGCCGAAATCCATGGTGAAGAACTCTTTTGGCCTAGGTGATGTTTCCGCAAAGCACCTCTTCTTGTGTGTGGGCCCCTACATTGGCTCTCACTAGTTAATGGAATCTGGGTGAGCTCCCAATGGGCCCTAATTCTGAAATGTTTGTGCTGCAACTCAATGACAGCACTAACTCACAGGTCTCCAGGCAGCTTCCCAGCCAGGACCATGCTAATTCACATGGTGCCCATAGAAATAGATCCCTCTCCCATAAGTAAAAACTTCTGTTAGTATTTGCATGTATTTCTCCTGAATAAAAATACAGTAAGAAGTTGTTTTAAAGTTATGTAAACCAAAATCCGTATAGCCATTGTGGAAAACAGTATGGAGTTTCCTCCAAAAAATTAAAAATAGGATTATCATATGATCCAGCAATCCCAAAGGAATGAAATTGGTATCTCAAAGAGATATCTGCCTTCCCCTGTTCATTGCAGCATTATTCACAACAGTCAAGATAAGGAATCAACCTAAGCGGTGAGGAATGGATAAAAAATTTGTGGTATATTCTGTATACACAATGGATACTATTCAGCCTTTAAAAAGAAGGAAACTTTGCCATGGATGAGCTTGGAGGACATTATGCTAAGTGAAATAAGCCAGGCACAGAAAGACAAATGCTGTATGATCTCACATGCGGAATCTGAAAAAGCAGAATTCATAGAAGCAGAGAGCAGAATGGGGAGGGGCAAATTTCCTGGGGGGAAGTGGGGAGATGTTGGTCAAAGGATATAAAGTTTCAGTTACATAGGTGAGTAAGTTCTGAGATCTAATGTACAGCACGTTATAGTTAATAATGAATTGTATACTTGAAATTTGATAGGAGAGTAGATCTTAAGTGTTCTCATCACACACATACACAAAAAGATAAATATGTGAATAAATTGATACATTAATTAGCTTGACTGTAGTAATCAGTTCACTATGTATATGTATATCAAAACATCATGCTGTACACTGTAAATACATACAATTTTTATAAAAATAAAAATAATAATGAAAAATTTATACAAATTAAATAAATGAACGTAAAATCACATGAAATTCAAATGGTCAGAACAATAATTAAGAATTCCACGCCATTCGAGTTGGTTGGAAATTTCTGCATTGAGAGTTGGTATGAATATCTCTGTAGAAGTTCCAATGCATAATTGCTCCAGGATATCATTTTCTAGACATGGTCATTAGGTTTTCTTCTGATATTCAGACCTTGAGTAATTTGGTATGAATATCTCTGTAGAAGTTCCAATGCATAATTGCTCCAGGATATCATTTTCTAGAAATGGTCATTAGGTTTTCTTCTGATATTCAGACCTTGAGTAATTTTTTTTTAAATTTAATTTTGAGAAGCTATATTCTCCACAGGTAACTCCATAGCAAAGTTAAATTTATCTTGAAAGCTACAAAAATACTCATAAATGTGCCTGGTAAGTTACTGCTGCAAATACATTACAATTCTTTAACAGGGATCATATTAGAAAATCACCCAAGTTCTTTAGTTCTTCATATTGATATTCCACTAATTTAACATTCCTTGCCATATTAATCAGCCAATCTCAACAGTAAATTTAACTTAGTTGCAGGAATTAATGCTTATTATAATCCTCAAATTATGTAAGTCTAGCAAACAATGAAAAAAATGAAAAAGCTATGATATTTTTCAACATAATAAAACTTTCTTTTAAGGATATTGTATCTAATATGGGAAAAAGAAAAATTAATTTTGAAATTTAATATTGGGTCATAAATTGTGGGATGTGTAATCAAAATGAGTGTTCTTCCTCAGTTTTCTATTATTTCTACATTTGAGAAGTTGATTTCAGTGTCACAAAACTCTGCAATTTTTTTCACCTAAATAATGTATTTAAAAAAAATAAATACCACCACAGCATTTTTCTTCAAAGAATTTCTCAATTCCTTTGATGTTTTTGTGGGCATTAGTACATTAAATTTTTGTTACTGCATAACTTTGCTTATAACGCTAATTTTACTTAAAACATGTATCCAAATTAGTACTAAGCAAATACAGTTGAATGTAGGTATTTAAAAAATTAGGGCTTTGGCTTGCATTCTAGAATGTGCACCTTTATTTATATTCTCAAAAATTTCCAAGTGGGTTAATCTGGAGGCCTGATGGCACCAATCCTGTCTTCCAACTGAGATTCAACGACAGTTTCAAATTTATGCCTAACAAATGTGATCTTAATACACCATACTGTTTACTGAAGCAGCAATGTGGTTGTACAGTTCTTGGATTTTAACAAAAAATTCAGTGTTGTCAAAAGCATTTTTGCTGCAATGTTCACTGACATGTTTGAAATGTGCAAGCGAGGAATATAGAATGCCCTAGGATTCTTCTTGTGGCTCTGCTCTTGCAGTCTGTTCTATTTTCCAAGCATATTTATGACCCATCAAATATTTGTCTGAATTCAGTTTTGGTATTAGGTTTTTAAAAATATGCATAAATCCTCATTAGCCATGTTGTTTGCTGGACAAAATCCCACAAAATGCTCACACACGGGGTATCTGCATTTTGGAAATCCAGAAATCAAACAATTATCCACTCTATGTGACTAGATATGGGACTTAATCTAAAACAAATGTGTAGTATCTTGTATTTCTTACCTTATTCAAAGTTGTTTCATTCACCTTCTATTGCACTTTCATGTGGTTTTGTGTTTCATTCCCTAAATAATGTGTAACATTTCACATTGATCCCTATATTCTCTGTAAATGTTCTATAATAATGCCATCAGGTTTCACTACTGTTACTGCCAAATGGAGAAAATTCCCAATATCGTACTAATAAAATTTCTTAGATAACCATGTAAATACTAAACATTGCTCACAGAAAAGAACTGTATTATGTACATTATGCATTCAGTGTGTCAATGATTTTTTTCATTTTCATGTAGTTTCTGCCTTATTGCCTGGACTGTTATATTTAAAAAAATTTTTTTTTTTACTTTTAAATACTTAATATAAATGATTTTTTTCATTTTCATGTAGTTTCTGCCTTATTGCCTGGACTGTTATATTTAAAAAATTTTTTTTTTTACTTTTAAATACTTAATATAGGGCCGGCCTGGTGGCGCACTGCTACAGTGCACCGCTTGGGAGTGCAGCGGCACTCCCGCCGAGGGTTCGGATCCCACATACAGACCGGTTCC
>NW_007734058.1:78723-82771 GCF_000696425.1 Galeopterus variegatus | reverse complement strand
GATGAGCTTGGAGGACATTATGCTAAGTGAAATAAGCCAGGCACAGAAAGACAAATGCTGTATGATCTCACATGCGGAATCTGAAAAAGCAGAATTCATAGAAGCAGAGAGCAGAATGGGGAGGGGCAAATTTCCTGGGGGGAAGTGGGGAGATGTTGGTCAAAGGATATAAAGTTTCAGTTACATAGGTGAGTAAGTTCTGAGATCTAATGTACAGCACGTTATAGTTAATAATGAATTGTATACTTGAAATTTGATAGGAGAGTAGATCTTAAGTGTTCTCATCACACACATACACAAAAAGATAAATATGTGAATAAATTGATACATTAATTAGCTTGACTGTAGTAATCAGTTCACTATGTATATGTATATCAAAACATCATGCTGTACACTGTAAATACATACAATTTTTATAAAAATAAAAATAATAATGAAAAATTTATACAAATTAAATAAATGAACGTAAAATCACATGAAATTCAAATGGTCAGAACAATAATTAAGAATTCCACGCCATTCGAGTTGGTTGGAAATTTCTGCATTGAGAGTTGGTATGAATATCTCTGTAGAAGTTCCAATGCATAATTGCTCCAGGATATCATTTTCTAGACATGGTCATTAGGTTTTCTTCTGATATTCAGACCTTGAGTAATTTTTTTTTTAAATTTAATTTTGAGAAGCTATATTCTCCACAGGTAACTCCATAGCAAAGTTAAATTTATCTTGAAAGCTACAAAAATACTCATAAATGTGCCTGGTAAGTTACTGCTGCAAATACATTACAATTCTTTAACAGGGATCATATTAGAAAATCACCCAAGTTCTTTAGTTCTTCATATTGATATTCCACTAATTTAACATTCCTTGCCATATTAATCAGCCAATCTCAACAGTAAATTTAACTTAGTTGCAGGAATTAATGCTTATTATAATCCTCAAATTATGTAAGTCTAGCAAACAATGAAAAAAATGAAAAAGCTATGATATTTTTCAACATAATAAAACTTTCTTTTAAGGATATTGTATCTAATATGGGAAAAAGAAAAATTAATTTTGAAATTTAATATTGGGTCATAAATTGTGGGATGTGTAATCAAAATGAGTGTTCTTCCTCAGTTTTCTATTATTTCTACATTTGAGAAGTTGATTTCAGTGTCACAAAACTCTGCAATTTTTTTCACCTAAATAATGTATTTAAAAAAAATAAATACCACCACAGCATTTTTCTTCAAAGAATTTCTCAATTCCTTTGATGTTTTTGTGGGCATTAGTACATTAAATTTTTGTTACTGCATAACTTTGCTTATAACGCTAATTTTACTTAAAACATGTATCCAAATTAGTACTAAGCAAATACAGTTGAATGTAGGTATTTAAAAAATTAGGGCTTTGGCTTGCATTCTAGAATGTGCACCTTTATTTATATTCTCAAAAATTTCCAAGTGGGTTAATCTGGAGGCCTGATGGCACCAATCCTGTCTTCCAACTGAGATTCAACGACAGTTTCAAATTTATGCCTAACAAATGTGATCTTAATACACCATACTGTTTACTGAAGCAGCAATGTGGTTGTACAGTTCTTGGATTTTAACAAAAAATTCAGTGTTGTCAAAAGCATTTTTGCTGCAATGTTCACTGACATGTTTGAAATGTGCAAGCGAGGAATATAGAATGCCCTAGGATTCTTCTTGTGGCTCTGCTCTTGCAGTCTGTTCTATTTTCCAAGCATATTTATGACCCATCAAATATTTGTCTGAATTCAGTTTTGGTATTAGGTTTTTAAAAATATGCATAAATCCTCATTAGCCATGTTGTTTGCTGGACAAAATCCCACAAAATGCTCACACACGGGGTATCTGCATTTTGGAAATCCAGAAATCAAACAATTATCCACTCTATGTGACTAGATATGGGACTTAATCTAAAACAAATGTGTAGTATCTTGTATTTCTTACCTTATTCAAAGTTGTTTCATTCACCTTCTATTGCACTTTCATGTGGTTTTGTGTTTCATTCCCTAAATAATGTGTAACATTTCACATTGATCCCTATATTCTCTGTAAATGTTCTATAATAATGCCATCAGGTTTCACTACTGTTACTGCCAAATGGAGAAAATTCCCAATATCGTACTAATAAAATTTCTTAGATAACCATGTAAATACTAAACATTGCTCACAGAAAAGAACTGTATTATGTACATTATGCATTCAGTGTGTCAATGATTTTTTTCATTTTCATGTAGTTTCTGCCTTATTGCCTGGACTGTTATATTTAAAAAAATTTTTTTTTTTACTTTTAAATACTTAATATAGGGCCGGCCTGGTGGCGCACTGCTACAGTGCACCGCTTGGGAGTGCAGCGGCACTCCCGCCGAGGGTTCGGATCCCACATACAGACCGGTTCCCACTCACTGGCTGAGAGAGGAGCGGGCGCAACTCTGAGGGTTGCAATCCCGTTGCCGGTCCCGGTCCGGTACGGGCACGACACTGAGAGTTGCGATCCTGTTGCCGGTCCCGGTCCGGTACGGGCACGACACTGAGAGTTGCGATCCT
This sequence comes from Galeopterus variegatus, assembly GCF_000696425.1. Taxonomy (NCBI): domain Eukaryota; kingdom Metazoa; phylum Chordata; class Mammalia; order Dermoptera; family Cynocephalidae; genus Galeopterus; species Galeopterus variegatus. Next base: position 80,213 of record NW_007734058.1, on the reverse strand, counting down.
GTTGCCGGTCCCGGTCCGGTACGGGCACGACACTGAGAGTTGCGATCCTGTTGCCGGTCCCGGTCCGGTACGGGCACGACACTGAGAGTTGCGATCCTGTTGCCGGTCCCGGTCCGGTACGGGCACGACACTGAGAGTTGCGATCCTGTTGCCGGTCCCGGTCCGGTACGGGCACGACACTGAGAGTTGCGATCCTGTTGCCGGTCCCGGTCCGGTACGGGCACGACACTGAGAGTTGCGATCCTGTTGCCGGTCCCGGTCCGGTACGGGCACGACACTGAGAGTTGCGATCCTGTTGCCGGTCCCGGTCCGGTACGGGCACGACACTGAGAGTTGCGATCCTGTTGCCGGTCCCGGTCTGGTACGGGCGCGACACTGAGGGTTGCGATCCGTTGCCGGACACGAAAAAAAGACAAAAAGGAAAAAAAAATAAAAATAAATAAATACTTAATATTGTTGAGGATGCACATTTCACTTATTTTATATTTACCAAGCACATGTGACAATTGCTGACAATCTTTTCTCCACTTGGGAAGAATTTGTGTATAGGAAGTTTCTAAATCTATCTGCCTGTAGTACTTTCAGAAATGTTTTCAACAAGAGGGTCTGGCTTTTAATGTTCAAATTATACAGCCATGTATTTGGTTGGGCAGAATATATATTTGGTTTAATGCATTCTTCTGTAAAAAATTCTAGTTTTTCTGGAAATTCACCAGCTATGTCTGCCATGGAGTCAAAGCACTTGATCACATGCTGTTTGTTGGTGACACAGTTCTGCCATGGTTTTCTCTGGAGCTGCTTCATTTTATTCTGACATTTTACTTCCTTTCTTTAAAGACTTACTTAATGATCAGAATAATTTTAATTGTTTGTGTTTTTGTTTTCTGTTTTCCGATCCTGATAATTGAAATTCTTTCCCCTGTCATCTCAGTAAAAGCAATGTAATAGTTTAGTATTTTATCTTAGAATTTTTACCTTTAAAAAATAACATATACTTAACAAACTTCTTACTTTCAACAGCACTTTTTACTGACAAAATTTTCATTACAGCAAATTAAACAACTGCAGTAGTATAAAACAGATCATTTGTGGATTATTAATGGCAATTTTTTTTCCTTAGAGATTTGTATCTTAATAGAAGTATCGTAGATTTAAATTGGAAACTCAGTTATACTATTCTGGTGTAGTGAACAATCAGTAGATGATATAAATTGCATATGAAATATAAGATTTAATCAGTGCAGTAAAGAGGGGATTTAAAAAGAATTTTTTAAAAAATTTATTTTATTTATTGAATCAAAATTGATTATACATATTTCAGGGGTTCAGCACTGAGATATGTTGATCAAATCAATATTACTAGCATATTTGTTGTTACAAATCGTAATTATTCTTTATGCCCCTTGTCCAGTCTCTCCCCCTCCCCCTCACTCCCCCTCCCCTCTCTAATCACCCTAGATTTCTTCTCTCCTTCTGAAAGAGTAATGGTT